>NW_026576192.1:27500-159602 GCF_028641065.1 Leucoraja erinaceus | reverse complement strand
AGCGGACGGACTGCACCCCAGGGTTTCTGAAGGAGGTAGCTTTAGAGATTGTGGGGGTATCAGTGGCGATAATAGACAATAGACAATAGGTGCAGCAGTAGGCCATTCGGCCCTTCGAGCCAGCACCGCCATTCAATGAGATCATGGCTGATCATCCACAATCAGTACCCCGCTCCTGCCTTCTCCCCATGTCCCCTGACTCCACTATCTTTAAGAGCCCTATCTAGCTCTCACTTGAAAGCATCCAGAGAACCGGTCTCCACCGCCCTCTGAGGCAGAGAATTCCGCAGATTCTCAACTCTCTGTGTGAAAAAGTATTTCCTCGTCTCCGTTCTAAATGGCTTACTCCTTATTCTTAAACTGTGGCCCCTGGTTCTGGACTCCCCCAACATCGGGAACATGTTTCCTGCCTCTAGCGTGTCCAAATCCTTAATAATCTAATATGTTTCAATAAGATGCCCTCTCATCCTTCTAAACTCCAGAGTGTACAAGCCCAGCTGCTCCATTCTCTCAGCATATGACAGTCCCGCCATCCTGGGAATTGACCTGGTGAACCTCAATAGCAAGAATGTCCTTCCTCAAATCAGGGGACCAAACCTGCACACCATTCTCCAGGTGTGTTCTCATTAGGGCCCTGAACAACTGCAGAAGGACCTCCTTGCTCCTATACTCAACTCCTCTTGTTATAAAGGCCAACATGCCATTCGCTTTCTTCACTATCTTTCAAGCACGAGAGTCAGAAATGGTTCCAGATGATTGGAAAATCGAAAATGTTTCTCCGCTGTTCAAGAATGGAGCAAGGCAGAATAGTGGGTCCTATAGTCCGGTCAGTGTGACTTCATTCGTTGGTAAGATTTTAGTCCACTATAAAGGATACGGTTACGGAATACTTAGAAGTTGATGATAAAATAGGCCGAATTCTGACGAACCCGTTGGAATTCTTTGAAGAAATAAATAGCAGGACAGATAAAGGAGAGCCAGTGGATGTTGTATATCTAGATTTTCAGAAAGCCTTTGATAAGGTGACACATGTGAGGTTGCTAAAAGAAGAGAGCCCATGATATCAGAGGGCAGGTACTAGCACGGATGGCAGGTTGGCTGAATGGCAGAAGACTAAGAGAGGCAATCAAGAGGGCTTTTTCCGGTTGGCAGCCAGTGACTAGCGGAGTTCCGCAAGGGGTCGTTGCTGGGGCCGCTACTCTTCACGTTGTATATTAATGATCTGGACGAGTGGATTGAAGGCTTCGTGGCCAAATTTGCGGACGATACGAAAATAGGTGGAAGGGCAGGTAGTGTAGAGAAAGCAGGGGATCTGCAGAGGACTTGGACAGGTCGGGAGAGTGGACAGAGAAGTGGCGGATGGAATATAGGGAATCATGCATTTTGGGAGTAGGAATGAAAGCGTAGACTATTTTCTAAAGGGGGAGAGTATCCAGAAGTCGGATGTGTAAAGGGACTTGGGAGCGCTAGTGCAGGATGCCCAAAAAGTTAATCTGCAAGTCGAGGAAGTCTAGTGCAATGCTAGCATTTATTTCGAGAAGGCTACAATACAAAAACAGGGATGTATTTGGAAAAATTGTAAATTGTCTGTAGTGTGTAGGACAGTGTGAGTGAATGGGGATCGCTGGTCAGTACAGACTCGATGGGCTGAAGGGCCTGTTCCCACGCTGTTCCTCCAAACTAAACCAAACTAAAGGTAGTCAGGTCTGAATTTATATAACCTGCGAATTTAAGAGCTTGTTTCTGGATTATTCAATAAGTGTGCAAACCATTGATTACCATGTAATGGCAAATCCATCACTTGGAAAATTTAATTAGCGATGTTGTTTTGGACATTGCCAGTGTAATTGCATCCCTTCTACTCGTACATGTTGGGATATGCCTGCGCTATTAAATTCCTAGTTGCAAACGACACCAAGGTTTTTGATGTACCACTATTCATAGGGTTGTTAAGACATGCATTCTGATAGTTTTCAATATTAATTTTTCTTGAAGTTTTTGGACAGTGTTAACCCAGCACTTTTGTGTATCTTATTGAGATTATTTCATTCGGCACGGCACTTCATTAGCACTGTCTAACTCGTTTTCCTTCAAGACAGCAAGGGATTGGAATACCCTGCCAGCCAGCATCAGAGATCTCCAAAACATCAACACATACAAAGATGCAACTGCAAAAGGCATCTCCGTCTGGATTAGCACATCCACCACCATCATAGTGCTGAGTGATGATCTACCTAGAGCTTGTCATCGTACTATATCCAAATCCAGATTCTTGTGTCGTCTACAATAGACCATTATTGTATTTATTGCACTATTATTGTTTGTTTTGATAGACAGACAGACAGACAGACAGACAGACAGACAGACAGACAGACAGACAGACAGACAGACAGACAGACAGACAGATAGATCCATTATTGTCATTCAGACCTTTCGGTCTGAACGAAATTATGTTGCCTGCAGTCATACACTGAATCAATAATAACAAAACATACAATAAACACAAATTAAACATCCACCACAGTGAGTTCACCAAGCACATCCTCACTGTGATGGAGGCAAAGTCTTAGTACGTATTATGTACGTATGTGTGCGTGTGTGTATATATATACATATGATCTATGTATAGGTGTATTTGTGAGTATGTGTGTGTATATATATACACACGCTGAACCTTGTTTGTCTCTCTCTCGTTTATAATATTGTTTACAGTGAGCTATGTTTACATATTCTGTTGTGCGGCTGCAAGTGAAGGGCCAGTCCCACTTGGGCGTCAATTGTGTCTCACGCAGGTGGCACGTGAAGATTTTGTGAATCCCAAAATCCTGGGGTGCTGCACGGGACCGCGTGTCACTGCCTATGTCACCACACACCATGCGCGCGTAATGCACGCCATGCGCACATCATGTGCGCGTCGTGATACGTAAATGATGTCGCGTAAATTCTGTGGAATTCTCTGCGGCCTAACATCGCGGCCTAACATCGCGGCCTCGCACGAGACTGACTTTGAGCCCCACCGCGGGGGCCGGGGACTTGCCATCGGAGCCTGCGATCCCCTGCCTGGGGTCGACGCTCCAATTACGGCTTGCGGGTATCACCATCGAGGAGCTCGCTGTCTTGCGTAGAGACTGATGTCGTGACGCTCCAAAGTCATAGGAGGTTCGACCAGCCCCGAGTCCGGTGGCCAGTTCTCTGGATGCTTTCAAGAGAGAGCTAGATAGGGCTCGTAGAAATAGTAGTCAGGGGATATGAGGAGAAGGCAGGAACGGGGTACTGATGGGGATGATCAGCCATGATCACATTGAATGGCGGTGTTGGCTCCTGCACCTATTGTCTATTGTAAATGACGCGCAAATGGGACAGGCCCTTAAGAATTATATTTCTCTATCTGGGACGTATAACAATAAAACACTCTTCACTCTTGGCTCTCTTGATCGGAGGTGACGCATTCACGAGGGAGAGAAGTGTTGGGTTACAAAGAACAGATGCCACGGAGACTGGCATTCTGACGTTAATGGGAATTTAATGAAGCTTGTTTATAATTTATTGCAATTCAACCGCGTCCCCATCGAAAACTGGGCAGCTATAATATCTAAACATTGGGCACACTCAACACAGAGCCTTGGGCGACGTTTGCATGAGTCACACAGTGGCACGCAGCATGGAAACAGGCCCTTCGGCCCAACCCGTCCTTGCCAACCAAGATGCCCCATTTAAGCTAATCACAGTTGCCCAATTTTAGTGTACGAGGAGCGTTTGGCAACACTGGGCCTGAACTCGCTGGAGTTTAGAAGGATGATGGGGTAACCCCTTAACCCCAGGTTAAGTACAGCATGCATAGTACCTGCCTCGATTACCGAATAGTGAAAGGCCTGGATAGAGTGGATGTGGAGAGGATGTTTCCTCTAGTGGGAGAGTCTAGGACCAGAGGGCACAGCCTCAGAATAAAAGGATGTACCTTTAGAAAGGATATGAAGGATTTACCTCCGCTACTCTTCTCTCCTCTCCCATCAGGCAAGAGGTACAGAAATGTGAAAACGCACACCTCCAGATTCAGGGACTGTTTCTTCCCAGCTGTTATCAGGCAACTGAACCATCCCACCAACAACCAGAGAGAGGTCCCAAACTATTATCTACCGCTTTGAAGACACTCGGACTATCTTCAATTGGACTTTATTGGTCTTTAAATAGTACTAAACGTTATTCCCTTCATCAACGTTATTCCCTATGCAACAAAATAGCTTTTCACTGTACCTCGGTACACGTGACAATAAACAAAACCATGTTCATACGGAACATAGAAACATAGAAATTAGGTGCAGGAGTAGGCCATTCGGCCCTTCGAGCCTGCACCGCCATTTAATATGATCATGGCTGATCATCCAACTCAGTATCCCGTACCTGCCTTCTCTCCATACCCTCTGATCCCCTTGCCACAAGGGCCACATCTAACTCCCTCTTAAATATAGCCAATGAACTGGCCTCAACTACCATCTGTGGCAGAGAGTTCCAGAGATTCACCACTCTCTGTGAGAAAAAAGTTCTCCTCACCTCGGTTTTAAAGGATTTCCCCCTTATCCTTAAGCTGTGACCCCTTGTCCTGGACTTCCCCAACATCGGGAACAATCTTCCTGCATCTAGCCTGTCCAACCCCTTAAGAATTTTGTAAGTTTCTATAAGATCCCCTCTCAATCTCCTAAATTCTAGAGAGTATAAACCAAGTCTATCCAGTCTTTCTTCATAAGACAGTCCTGACATCCCAGGAATCAGTCTGGTGAACCTTCTCTGCACTCCCTCTCTGGCAATAATGTCCTTCCTCAGATTTGGAGACCAAAACTGCACGCAATACTCCAGGTGTGGTCTCACCAAGACCCTGTACAACTGCAGTAGAACCTCCCTGCTCCTATACTCAAATCCTCTTGCTATGAAAGCCAACATACCATTCGCTTTCTTTACTGCCTGCTGCACCTGCATGCCTACCTTCAATGACTGGTGTACCATGACACCCAGGTCTCGCTGCATCTCCCCCTTTCCCAATCGGCCACCGTTTAGATAATAATCTGCTTTCCCGTTTTTGCCACCAAAATGGATAACCTCACATTTATCCACATTAAACTGCATCTGCCAAACATTTGCCCACTCACCCAGCCTATCCAAGTCACCTTGCAGTCTCCTAGCATCCTCCTCACACCTAACACTGCCCCCCAGCTTAGTGTCATCCGCAAACTTGGAGATATTGCCTTCAATTCCCTCATCCAGATCATTAATATATATTGTAAATAGCTGGGGTCCCAGTACTGAGCCTTGCGGTACCCCACTAGTCACTGCCTGCCATTGTGAAAAGGACCCGTTTACTCCTACTCTTTGCTTCCTGTTTGCCAGCCAGTTCTCTATCCACATCAATACTGAACCCCCAATGCCATGTGCTTTAAGTTTGTATACTAATCTCTTATGTGGGACCTTGTCGAAAGCCTTCTGGAAGTCCAGATACACCACATCCACTGGTTCTCCCCTATCCACGCTACTAGTTACATCCTCGAAAAATTCTATAAGATTCGTCAGACATGATTTACCTTTCGTAAATCCATGCTGACTTTGTCCAATGATTTCACCACTTTCCAAATGTGCTGCTATCCCATCTTTAATAACTGACTCTAGCAGTTTCCCCACTACCGATGTTAGGCTACCTCGCCTATACGACAAGATTGGGCTGTTTGGGACAGTACAGTCTTATAGGTGTTGCCTCCCTGTTTGAACATGTACATGGATGAAGCATTGGATGACTCTTCCTGCACCTTCACCACCTTCTTACTCAGTGCCTTGGGAATGAAGAGCTAGAAACTGCAGATGCTGGAATCTGGAGCAAAACAGAAAATGCAGGGGTCAGGCAGCATCTGAAGATGGCGTGGATGGATCAAGTTCAAGTGAGTTTATTGTCATGTGTCCCTGATAGGACAATGAAATTCTTGCTTTGCTTCAGCACAACAGAACATAGTAGGCATTGACTACAAAACAGATGAATAAATAAACTGATAAAGTGCAAATAACAGATAATGGGCTATTAATGTTCAGAGTTTTGTCCGAGCCAGGTTTAATAGCCTGATGGCTATGGGGAAGTAGCTATTCCTGAACCTGGTTGTTGCAGTCTTCAGGCTCCTGTACCTTCTACCTGAAGGTAGCAGGGAGATGAGTGTGTGGCCAGGATGTTGTGGATCTTTGATGATACTGCCAGCCTTTTTGAGGCAGCGACTGTGATAAATCCCCTCGATTGAAGGAAGGTCAGAGCCGATGATGGACTGGGCACTGTTTACTACTTTTTGTAGTCTCTTCCTCTCCAGGGCGCTCAAATTGCCGAACCAAGACACTCGGACTAACGCTTTGGTCAGGACTCTTCTTTAGACTGATCAGTCTGAAGAAGGGTCCCGACCCAAAATGTTGCCTGACCCACAGATCCTCCAGCACTTTGTACTTTGCCCTGCACAAGATGCCCTGACTAAGCTGCCCTCCACAAAATGCAGTTCTGCGGGCGAGAGATACCAGATGAAACCGATGTGCAAACTGCAGACTCGAAGGCAGATTTTAGATTAGCTCGGAGATACAGTGCGTAAACAGGCCCTTCAGCACACGCTGAACAGCGATCACCCCGCACACCAGCGCCACCCTACATACACTAGGGACAATTCACAATTTTAGCAAAAAACCCTGGGGGGGACGTACAAACTCCGTACAGACAGCACCCGCAGTCAGGATCGAACCTGGGCCACTGGCGCTGCAAGGCAGCAACTCTTACCACTGGACGTGTCATCGTGCCGCAGATGGGGCAGGATGTGGCTGAAGGGATGGGCCGTTTGTTAGATGGTTGAGGGTGACGGACTCATTAAAATGGTTCTTCATTACCACGTGTACCAGGATGCGGTGACACTATTTTTTCTGTGTACAGAACAGTAAGGTTATTGCCCAATCTAATTACTAACCCAGGTTAAGTTCAGCATGCAT
Source organism: Leucoraja erinaceus (assembly GCF_028641065.1). Taxonomy (NCBI): domain Eukaryota; kingdom Metazoa; phylum Chordata; class Chondrichthyes; order Rajiformes; family Rajidae; genus Leucoraja; species Leucoraja erinaceus. The sequence goes on along the minus strand of NW_026576192.1, from coordinate 152,606 downwards.
ATAAACAGCCCACTGAGTCTATATGTCATAGTCATAGTGAAACAGTGTGGAAACAGGCCTTTCGGTCCAACTTGCCCACACTTCATTCCCACCTCCTTGCGTATAACCTACTTGAACCCCTCCAACCTGGCTTTCGCCCCCTCCATAGCACAGACACTGCTCTCCTCAAAGTCCTCAACGACCTCCTCACCTCTGCTGACACTGGTTCCCTCAACATCCTCATCCTCCTCGACCTGAGCGCAGCCTTCGATACAGTGAACCATAACATCTTGCTCACCAGACTCAAAGACCTCGGCATTGAAGGCTCTGCACTCAGCTGGCTCCGTTCCTACCTTTCCAACAGATCCCACTTCATCTCACTCCACAATCACACCTCTGCTACAGCCACAGTCACTCAAGGCGTTCCCCAAGGCTCCGTACTCGGCCCCCTCCTCTTCATCATCTACATCCTCCCCCTTGGTCAGATACTCCGCCACTTCAACCTGGACTTCCACTGTTACGCCGATGACACCCAGATCTACCTCGGCACCAAATCCTCCCACAACCCCCACAATTCTTCCCCTCTCCCATATCAACTCCTGTTTGTCAGTTATAAAAACCTGGATGCAACATAACTTCCTCAAACTCAACAGCGATAAGACAGAATTCCTCCTCATAGGCTCCAAATCCACACTCAGCAAAATCAATAACCCCACTCTCACCATAGACAGCACCACTGTCTCCCCATCTCCCCAGGCCCGCAACATTGGCGTGATCTTTGATTCCACCGTCTCCCTTGAGCCTCACATCCGCCATGTCATTAAAACCTCCTTCTTTCACTTCCGCAACATCGCCAAACACAGACCCTCTCTCACACCTCCCGCTGCTGAAAGACTCATCCATGCCTTCATCTCCTCCCGACTGGACTACTGCAACTCACTTCTCCTTGGCATCAGCTCCACCTACATCAACCGACTCCAACTGGTCCAGAACGCAGCCGCCCGACTCATCACCCACACCAAATCCTGGCATCACATCACTCCAGTCCACAAACAACTTCACTGGCTTCCCATCTCCCACCGGATCACCTACAAAATCCTGGTCCTCACCTACAAAGCCCTCCACCATCTGGCCCCCCCCATATCTCACTGACCTCCTCTCCCCCTACCAACCCTCACGGTCCCTCAGATCCACATCAGCCGGTCTCCTCTCCATCCACAAATCCAACCTCCGCAGTTTTGGGGACAGAGCCTTCTCCAGGGCAGCTCCCAGGCTCTGGAACTCCCTCCACCAACTGATCCCCAATTCCGTGTCCCTCACCATCTTCCAGTCCCGCCTCAAGACCCATCTCTTCACCTCTGCCTATCCTTAGCCCCACGTCCCCCTCCCTTTTCATCTGTGCATTAATTGCCTCATATTGTGTTTTGAATTGTTTTCTGTCTTTAATTTGTGTACTAGTCATGTCTCTACTATTTATTTCATTCCGCTTACATGTTTTTCCCCTACCTGCTAAATTTTTGTAAGGTGTCCTTGAGACTCTTGAAAGGCGCCCATAAATAAAATGTATTATTATTATTACTGTCCCACCTACTAGCATTTTGTCCAAGGTAGACAAAGGTGCTGGAGAAACTCAGCAGGTGCAGCAGCATCTATGGAGCGAAGGAAATAGGCGACGTTTCGGGCCGAAACCCTTCCCATATTCCTCCAAACCTGTCCTATCCATGTACCTGTCTAACTGCTTCTTAAACATTAGAATAGTCCCAGCCTCAACTATCTCCTCTGGCAGCGTGTTCCATACACCCACCACCCTTTGTGTGGAAAAAGTTACCCCTCAGATTCATATTAAATATTTTCCCCTTCACTTTAAACCTACGTCCTCTGGTCCTCGATTCCCCAACTCTGGGCAAGGGACTGTGAGCATCCACCCGATCTATTCCTCTTATGATTTTGTACACCTCTGTAAGATCACCCCCTCATCCTCCTGCGCTCCAGGGACTAGAGACCCAGCCTGCGCAACCCCTCCCGAAAACATCTCCTGCACCCACTCCATTGAAAACAATCCGGGTCTGTCCAACCTCTCCCTGTAGCTAACATTCCCCTCCCTAATGCAGCCATCATGCTGGTAAACCTCTCCCACTCCCTCTCCAAGGCCTCTGTACATATTCGCAGTTTTCAAGAGAGTTAGATTTAGCTCTGAGGTCTAACGGTATCAGGGGATATGGGGAGAAAGCAGGAAATGGGTATTGATTTTGGATGATCAGCCATGCTCACATTGAATGGCGGTGCTGGCCCGAAGGGCCGAATGGCCTACTCCTGCACCTGTTTTCTATGTTTCTAATTGTTCAATACAGCCTGACCAAAGTCCTCTAAAGCTGCAATATTACTTCCTGACCCTTGTACTCCATTCCCCGACCGATGAAGGCACAAATACCGCTCATCTCACCTCCCAGTTTATTTACTTGTCTGGTTGAATTTAGAGATACAGCGCGGAGTCCCCACTGGCCAGCGATCCACACGCACTAACACTATCACACGCACACTCGGGACAATTCACAATTATGCTATGCCAGTTAACCTACAAACCTGTATGTCCTTGGATTGTGGGAAGAAACCGGAGAAAGCCCACGCAGGTCACGGGGAGAACGTAGAAACTCCATACAGACAGCACCCGTATTCGGGATCGAACCTGGATCTGGCGCTGTAAGGCAGCAACTCTACCGCTGCGCCACCATGTGTTGCCATGTAGAGAATCTGTCAATCTCTGCCTCAAAAATATCCATTGACTTGGCCTCCACAGCCTTCTAGTGTGGCAATGAATTCCACAGATTCACCACCCTCTGACTAAAGAAATCCCTCCTCAATATCTCTATTGCGTGCATACGTTGTCACGGGAGATTTGAATTACCACAAATGGTTCTTTTCAAAATCCGAAACCTCACATGGCATCCACTGGGTGGCGCCGTCAGCGATGGCGGCCTCGTCAACGGTGGGTCTGTCTTTTCGTCTTTTTTTTGTTATTTTTTGTGTGTTTTAAAAAGTTTGTGTTAATGTTCTCCGGTTTGTTTTATGTGGGGGGGGTGGGTTGGAGAGGGGGTCGGGAGAACCATTGTTTTCAATCTCTTACCTTGCCGGAGATGCGATGGTCTTCCGGATCGAATCTCCGGTCGCTCTGCGGCCTAACATCGCGGCCTCGCACGAGACTGACTTTGAGCCCCACCGCAGGGCCGTGGACTTGCCATCGGTCCCTTGCCTGGGGTCGACGCTCCAACCACGGCCTGCGGATATCACCATCGAGGAGCTCGCAGTCTTGCGTAGAGACTGATGTCGTGACGCTCCAAAGTCGCAGGAGGTTCGACCAGCCCCGAGTCCGGTGTCCGATCGCCTGGCGCGGAGAGCTGAGGCCCCCCCCCCCCGTTGCTGGAGCTTGATCGCCCCGATGCGGAGAGCTCGACCGCCATCTACGGGAGCCAAGGTCGCCCCGACAACAGAAGGCCCGAGTGTCCCGAGAACAATGAAGGGAAGAAGATTGAACATTTCTTTGCCTTCCATCACAGTGGGGAATGTGGGGAAGTCACTGTGGTGGATGTTTACGTTAAAATGTATTTGCTTTTTATGGGTATGCATGCATGGTAATCTGAATTTCACTGTGCCTTAATTGGCATATGTGACAATAAACTCACCTTGAAGTCATGGTTTATTGATATTCCCAATGTAAATTAGACAATGATTCATTGAGAAAGGGTGTGTACTCAAGTAGTGGCTCACCACACCCAGGATGTAATTGTAAAAGACTGAGTTCCAAACTGAACATACACTCAATGAGATTTCCATGAAATCCAGACTAGTCTGAAGAGGTTTTCTCGACCCAAAACATCACCCATTCCTTCTATCCAGAGATGCTGCCTGGCCCGCTGAGTTACTCCAGCATTTTGTGTCTGCCTTCTCAACCATGTTTGGTCAAAAATAGAGAGCTCTGTTCATTAGACTTTAAACTTTGGGCAGCAGCGGTAGAGTTGCTGCCTCACAGCTCCAGAGACCCGGGTTCCATCCTGACCACAGGTGCTGTCTGTGCGGAGTTTGTATGCTCTCCCCGTGACCTGCGTGAGTTTTCTCCGGGTGCTCCGGTTTCATCCCCCACTCCAAAGACGTGCAGGTTTGTAGGCTAATTGGCTTCCGTGAACATTTATCCCTAGTGTGTGGGACAGTGCTAGTGTGTGGGACAGTGCTAGTGTGCGGGGTGATCGCAGGTCGGCACGGGCTCGGTGGGCTGAAGGGCCTGGTGTCCACGCTGCATCTCTGAACTAAACAAATGACTTTTCAAACCTACATCAAATCATCCAAACAGCATTCCTCTTTAGTCAATCACACTTCAGCTATAAAAAGATGCACATTCTGTTGACATATTTTCACACCTTGTCATTATAAGATTAACTCTTCCCTCAAGACTTCTCCAAAGAAAACATACCTAGTTCATCCAATCTTTCCTCATAGATATAACTTTTCAATGTTGGCCATCTCTTTGTAAATCTATTCTGCACCTCCACATATTGAATTGAATTGAGTTGATTGCCATTTATTGTCATTTAAACAAACAAGGTTCAAACGAAATTTCGTTCCTGCAGTCATAACAGCAAAAAACCAAAACACACAATTAACACAATTCCACACAAACATCCATCTCCAACCAGCTCCTCACTGTGATTGAAGGCAAAAGTCTTATCTCTTCCCTGTTCTCTGTTCTTTGTTCTTCTCCCGCGGTCAAGTAGTCAAACTGCTGCATGGAGCTGATCGAGGCTCTTGATGTTAGAGCCCCCGGCGGGCGATGGTAAGTCCCGCGGCCGTTTAATCCGCGCCGGGCGATGTAAGGCTCCGCTTCGGGTTGATTTAAACCCCTCGATTCGGGCGGGCAAAGTATGCCGTAGTGGGAGCTCCGAAAAGCGGTCTCCCACCAAGGACCCGCGAGCTCCCGATGTTACCGTCCACAGGGCCTGCAGCCGGAGCCTCCGAAGCTCCGAAGTCGGGTCGCAGCCGCGCGCCATCACAGCGCTCCGCGCTCCGAAGTCGGCCAGCTCCTCGATGGTCAATCCACAGGAGCCCCAGGTCGATTCTGGTTGGAGGCCACCGGCTCCACGATGTTACGCCCCAACGACAACGGAGACTCGACAAGGAAAAGGTCGCGTCCCCCGTTCAGGGAAGAGATTTGCAAGTTCGGCCCATCAAGTCCGCATCGACCAGCGATCCCACGTACAATAACACCATCCTACACACTGGGGTCAATTTTGCAATGATTCATAGAAACATAGAAACATAGAAATTAGGTGCAGGAGTAGGCCATTCGGCCCTTCGAGCCTGCACCGCCATTTAATATGATCATGGCTGATCATCCAACTCAGTATCCCGTACCTGCCTTTTCTCCATACCCTCTGATCCCCTTGGCCACAAGGGCCACATCTAACTCCCTCTTAAATATAGCCAATGAACTGGCCTCAACTACCCTCTGTGGCAGAGAGTTCCAGAGATTCACCACTCTCTGTGTGAAAAATGTTCTCCTCATCTCGGTTTTAAAGGATTTCCCCCTTATCCTTAAGCTGTGACCCCTTGTCCTGGACTTCCCCAACATCGGAAACAATCTTCCTGCATCTAGCCTGTCCAACCCCTTAAGAATTTTGTAAGTTTCTATAAGATCCCCTCTCAATCTCCTAAACTCTAGAGAGTATAAACCAAGTCTATCCAGTCTTTCTTCATAAGACAGTCCTGACATCCCAGGAATCAGTCTGGTGAACCTTCTCTGCACTCCCTCTATGGCAATAATGTCCTTCCTCAGATTTGGAGACCAAAACTGCACGCAATACTCCAGGTGTGGTCTCTCCAAGACCCTATACAACTGCAGTAGAACCTCCCTGCTCCTATACTCAAATCCTCTTGCTATGAAAGCCAACATGCCATTCGCTTTCTTTACTGCCTGCTGCACCTGCATGCCTACCTTCAATGACTGGTGTACCATGACACCCAGGTCTCGCTGCATCTCCCCCTTTCCCAATCGGCCACCGTTTAGATAATAATCTGCTTTCCCGTTTTTGCCACCAAAATGGATAACCTCACATTTATCCACATTAAACTGCATCTGCCAAACATTTGCCCACTCACCCAGCCAATCCAAATCACCTTGCATTCTCCTAGCATCCTCCTCACAGCTAACCCTGCCCCCCAGCTTAGTGTCATCCGCAAACTTGGAGATATTGCCTTCAATTCCCTCATCCAGATCATTAATATATATTGTAAATAGCTGGGGTCCCAGTACTGAGCCTTGCGGTACCCCACTAGTCACTGCCTGCCATTGTGAAAAGGACCCGTTTACTCCTACTCTTTGCTTCCTGTTTGCCAGCCAGTTCTCTATCCACATCAATACTGAACCCCCAATGCCATGTGCTTTAAGTTTGTATACTAATCTCTTATGTGGGACCTTGTCGAAAGCCTTCTGGAAGTCCAGATACACCACATCCACTGGTTCTCCCCTATCCACGCTACTAGTTACATCCTCGAAAAATTCTATAAGATTCGTCAGACATGATTTACCTTTCGTAAATCCATGCTGACTTTGTCCAATGATTTCACCACTTTCTAAATGTGCTGCTATCCCATCTTTAATAACTGACTCTAGCAGTTTCCCCACTACCGATGTTAGGCTAACTGGTCTGTAATTCCCCGTTTTCTCTCTCCCTCCCTTCTTAAAAAGTGGGGTTACGTTTGCTACCCGCCAATCCTCTGGAACTACTCCAGAATCTAAGGAGTTTTGAAAGATTATTACTAATGCATCCACTATTTCTGGAGCTACTTCCTTAAGTACTCTGGGGTGCAGCCTATCTGGCCCTGGGGATTTATCGGCCTTTAATCCATTCAATTTACCCAACACCACTTCCCGACTAACCTGGATTTCACTTCAAGCCAACTACCCTACCAAACTGTATGTCTTTGGGATTTGGGAGGAAACCGGAGCACCCGGAGAAAACCCACGCGATCCCATTTTATGGACAATCCGTCTGCAGAAGACCCCGACCTGAAACGTCATTTATCTGTGTCCTCCAGAGATACTAACTGACGCACAGAGTTACTCCAGCACTTTGTGTCTTTTTATGTATTAACCAGCATCTTCAAGTTCCTCGTGTCTCCATCTTAAGGACCTTAGGGGATTGTTTCGGCGACTGTCACAGTCGTAGCAGGTCGCTGAAAAAGTGGTGACTGGACCCCACCCTACGACAATGTCTATGACAAGCTACAATTACATACCACCTAGTCAGCATCAAGCTACCGACAACCCATTAGGACGTTCACCTACGACCACACCTACCACAACCTACGACCACACAGGCGACAACTGATGTCAACCACCGTCCACCCGCGCCAAGCTACGACCCTGTCGGCGACAAATGAAGACAATTCAGTCGCCAGTACCTGTCGCTGGTTGACGTAGGTAGTCGCCAATGGAATTCACCGGTGTCAGCACCCAGCGACAACCAACGTCACCTGGCGACAAGCTACGACGGGAAAAGACAAGCTACGACAAGATTCTCTGCCTCAGAGGGTGGTGGAGGCCGGTTCTCTGGATGCTTTCAAGAGAGAGCAAGACAGGGCTCTTAAAAAATAGCGGAGTCAGGGGATATGGGGAGAAGGCAGGAACGGGGTACTGATTGGGGATGATCAGCCATGATCACATTGAATGGCGGCGCTGGCTCGAAGGGCCGAATGGCCTACTCCTGCACCTATTGTCTATTGTCTAATGCCTATGAGCTCACAGTCACCGAAACGTTTCGAACATTTCAAAATCCAGCGTCGACCAGAAAAGCGTTACGACTCTTTAGGCGACTTGAGGAGACGACTCACGACCATACAGGCGTCACCCCGCGACCATGTGGCCACGTGCCTTGTCGCCTGCAGTAGCCAAACAAATTGCCTAAGTGGGACAGGGGCTTTATGCGTGACATAGGCAAGTGAGAGTTCTATCACTGATCCTCCAAACTCACTCAGTGGGAAACAGCAGAACTCTCTAAAACAAATTAAAGCCCTCAACAAACTTTTAGTTCAACATTTTTAGACCAGCAAAGAAGGCGTCGAGTTAAAAAATGCTGCTGTAACACACACTTGCAAACTGGTTGAAACCAAATCTGTGCTAATTCATTTGCAGTAAACCGATCGTGATTGAATTATGAATTATAACAGCAATGCCAAAAAGTTAATGGCCTCTTACAGCCTTTTACTTTTAGAGTCAAAGAGTCTTATAGCGTGGAAACAGGCCCTTCAATGTACCTGGTATACATGTCAATACAGAAACGTTGAACTATTCGGCCCAACTTGCCCACACCGACCAACATGCCTCATCTACAGTGCACGAGTCCCACATGCCCGCGTTTGGTCCATATCCCTCTAAACCTGCATTATCCATGCGCCTGTCCAAATGTTTCTTAAACGTTGCCACAACTACCTCCTCCGGCAGTTCCTTCCATACACACCTCACACTTTGTGTGAATAAAGATATATTCTAGGCAATCATTTCACCATCGAGCAATTTAAAATGCATTTGTTCCTACCGGGGATCCGGAGTTTGTTCCTTGCTCGAATTTACATGCAGCCGCAAAGGAATGAGAGTTGTAAGTGAACACGATCACCTGGTGCGTGAGTCATGAGGATAATCAGCTCCCAGGCTTTAGAGTGACATTTGGGGCTGGGTTAGCTGACAATAAACCAAGTGTTTAGTCTGGGTTTACCAGGAATGCACAATGATTAGGGGATACAAAGAGGCTAAAGAGAAACACACAAACACATTGTCAGGCACAATTATGATATTGGCAGGTAGAGTTCTGACATTTGGACAGGTACACGCATAGGAAAAGTTGGTGGTGCAGCGGTAGAGTTGATGCCTTGTGCCCCTGTCCCACTTAGGAGATTTTTTAAGGCAACAACAGGCGTCTAGGCTGTAGCCACATGGTCGCCGGGGTGTCGCCTGTATGGTCGCAAGTCGTCTTCTCAGTCGCCCAAAGAATCGAAGCGTCTTTCTGGTCGCCGCTGGATTTTGAAATGTTCAAAACCTTTCGGCGAGTTGGCTTGTCGTAGGTTGTCGCCAGGATGACGTAGGTTTTCGCCGGTGCTGACTTTGGCGAATTCCATTGGCGACTACCGACGTCAACCGGCGACTGAATTGTCTTCAGTTGTCTTCGGTTGTTGCCGACAGGGCCGTACCTTGTCGTAGATGGTCGCGCGCGGGTGGACGTAGGTTGCCGTAGGTGTGGTCGTAGGTGGACGTCCTAATGGGTTGCTGGTTGTCGGTAGCTTGCCGTAGCTGGACGGCGACTAGTTGGTAGGTTGTTGTAAACATTGTCGTAGACATTGTCGTAGGGGGGGGTCCAGTCGCTGTTTTTTCGGAGACCTGCTACGATTATGACAGTTGCCGGCAGTTAGCCGAAAAAAACCGCCTAAGCGGGACAGGCCCTTAACAGCACCAGAGACCCGGGTTTAATCCTGAGTTTGTACCCTCTCCCCGTGACCGCGTGCTCCAGTTTCATCCCAAAGTTTCCTCCAAAGACGTGTAGATTTGGTTGGCACGCAACAAACGCTTTTCACTGCACCTTGGTACGTGTGACTATAAACAAAACTGAAACTCAGATTTGTAGGCTAATTGGCTTCTGTTAAATACAGCATGGAAGAGTTGGGCCGAAGGGTCTTACTCTATGCGGCATTTAGCTCTGTAATTACGCACATCGGACAGGTGACAGAGGAGTCAGATACCGAACTATGTTAATGGTCCAGAGATCCAAAGATGACATTTGTTTCAACGTCCAAGTTTAAGTACCAATTGAGATATTTAAATCCATTTGGGTTGGGTGGCACGGTGGTGCAGCAGCAGAGTTGCCGCCTTACAGCTCCTGGGACCGTGTTTATATAGAAACATAGAAATTAGGTGCAGGAGTAGGCCATTCGGCCCTTCGAGCCTGCACCGCCATTCAATATGATCATGGCTGATCATCCAACTCAGTATATACCTGTACCTGCCTTCTCTCCATACCCCCTGATCCCTTTAGCCACAAAGGCCACATCTAACTCCCTCTTAAATATAGCCAATGAACTGGCCTCAACTACCTTCTGTGGCAGAGAGTTCCAGAGATTTACCACTCTCTGTGTGAAAAATGTTTTTCTCATCTCGGTCCTAAAAGATTTTCCCCTTATCCGTAAACAGTGACCTCTTGTTCTGGACTTCCCCAACATCGGGAATAATCTTCCTGTTTGTTTGTACATTCTCCATGAGACCGCGTGGGTTTTCTCCGGGTGCTCCTGGTTTCAACCCACGTTCCAAAGACATGCAGGATTGTAGGTTAATTGGCTTTGGCAAAAAATTGTAAATTGTCCCTAGTGTGTGGGATAGTGTTCGTGTACGGGATGATCGCTGGTCGGCATGGACTCAATAGACAATAGACAACAGGTGCAGGAGTAGGCCATTCGGCCCCTCGAGCCAGCACCGCCATAAAATGTGATCATGGCTGATCATCCCCAATCAGTACCCTGTTCCTGCCTTCTCCCCATATCCCCTGGCTCCGCTATCTTTGAGAGCCCTATCTAGCTCTCTCTTGGAGGTATCCAGAGAACCTGCCTCCACCGCCCTCTGAGGCAGAGAATTCCACACTCACAACTCTCTGTGAGAAAAAGTGTTTCCTCGTCTCCGTTTTAAATGGCTTACTCCTTATTCTTCAACTGTGGCCCCTGGTTCTGGACTCCCCCAACATCGGGAACATGTTTCCTGCCTCTAGCGTGTCCAAACCCTTAACAGTCTTATATATTTTAATGAGATAGGGCCCTTTTCCCTGTGACAGTGGGGATTTCCTCCGGGTGTTCCGGTTTTCTCCCAGATTCCAAAGACGTGCAGTTTGTAGGTTAATTGGCTTCTGTAAATTGCCCCTAGTGTTTAGGGTACGGAATTAGGATAACATACAACTAGTGTACTGTTGATCGCTGGTTAGCGCGGGCTCGGTGGGCCAAAGGGCCTGTTCCCGCACTGTATCTCTAAACTGGTTCAGTCTCAAACCAAAAACATCACCTATCCGTGTTCTCCACAAATGCTGCCTGCCCTGCTGAGTTACTCCAGCACTTTGTGTGCGTGATGGGCAGAAATCAGTCTGGGCTGGTCGTGCAGAGTGAGCCAGCTGCCTCCGGCTACACGGGGAGGGAACATTTGGCAAGGAGTGCACAGAAACGACCGACTTCCAATTTGCCAATTTGTGCATCTAACCAAGATGAGCCTCACCCTGACATTAGTTAGTTGCACAGGTGCTGCTGCATCCACCGCTGCTCACTCAACACCTGCCTATCAATCGCAATTTCTCCATCAATTTCCTGTGGATTGTCACCTTGTCGTGGTGGAGATGCTTGTGTGGTCCTGAGACCCTGAGAGTGATGCCGTCTGGAGCGATGCTCCTTGTAGGGCCACCCATGGCGGTAAGGTCGAGGGGAAGGTCCCTGACAAATAGGGGCGGAAAACCCAGGGGGCCAGAGGGGACACACCCCCCCCAAGTTTTGAGAGGTGGGGGACACCCCCCCCCCCCCCAAGTTTTTGTAATCCGGATTTTAAAATCTCCGCTTTCCGCGAGACAGTGGGGGTGGGACTGATTATCGAGGGCGTCGATTGGACGAGATCGGCAGGCAATGCGGGCGGGACATGGTGATTCAGCGCAGTGACTGGAGGAGGGAGGAGTGGGGGGTGGGACTGAGGATAGAGCGCGGTGATTGGAGGATGGAGACGTGGCACAGACCTGCGCCTCATCCGCAGCCAGGATCGATCCCGGCCGGTTCTCCGGCGCTGTCCCGTCCCCTCCCGAGTGCCCCCCCCCCTCCACGCCCGGGGGTGGCCAGAGATGTCGGGAGTCAGACGGGTGGGGCGCCCCCAGGCCCACATCCAGCGCAGAGAAGCAGCGCTAAACCCAGCTCAACTCTGCTTGTTCCGCCAGGTGAAACTACAGCCCTGCCTGGACTTGCGGGAAATATGGCCCAGGTGTACAGCCAGCGCGGAGAAGCAGCGCTGGTGTCCCGTCAGTCCAGGCAGGGCTGTAGGTTACCCCGGCGAGACAGGCAGAGTTGAGCTGCATTTAGCGCTGGATTGAGCCTCCGAAGCCTCGTGCGTGTGTGTGAGTGTGCGCATGCACGCGCGGCCGCCAAGATATTGCGCCCCCCTCCCCCCCCCCCGTCCCCCCCATATTTTGATAGCGTGTTCCGTGCCTGCTGACAAAGAGCAATCCAACCAAGACCTCAACGGTGGAACAGGCGGAGGACAATGGCTGACCTTAGTGGAGCGTCACAACGGCTGGGAAGGCGGATGAAGGCTGCGGCAGAAAAGGGTCTCCGGTCGTCTTGGACTCCATGCCACTGGATCCTGACCCAGATCTGTCAAGGACCGTGGGGTCTGTGCACCAGTCTCCCTCCCCACGTTAAACAAAGTCACGCACAGGAGTCCTCCATACTGCACCATGGAGGGGTGAAGGCAAACACCAAATGCAAACCTCCACTGCCTTGTGGCTATTACCTTATTCAGGAAAGGTGAAGATTGGATCCGGCGGTATACACGGAGGAGACCACCATTTTGCGGTCCAACAGGTAGGAAGGTGGACCCGGCATAGGGTCATGGAGCGCAATTAGGGCACCATGTTCACGCAGAACACTGGTGGCCATCCACTGCATCCTCACCTATCGCCAGCCATCTTGGCCATCTCTTGCCACTGGATCCAGACAGGCCGGGACGAGGGAGTGAGGCTGACGGTTTTTTCGCAACTCTCCTTCACTTCAATCCGAGTCAACGCGCAAGCCATGACTTCAGGGCCCACACCGTCCATCTGGTCAAAGCGAGATCACCACGGGAGTGCGTGCAGCTGAGAAGAAGCGCATCGCGGAAGCTCAGAGGTAGCGCCCCGCGCACAAGGCTCGAGTCACTTTGACTTCCACTGCCGCGCCCACCCAACCGTGTCCCGTATGCGGGCGGCCCTTCCGGGCCCAGATCGGTTTCACCAGTCACCTCCGCACCCACAAACAAAAAACACTGAACTCATACTCCGGCACTATCTCGTCGTGCCATGGACCCAGATCACCTCCTCCATCAGGCTGTCAGCAGAGAGCAGAGGCCACCCCGACTGAAGTCCCGTCACCCCTTTGCTCCACATGGAAAACAACTCCTAGCATCCATCCATCCAGCCAACTGAGACAAAAGCACTGGATAGACACCATGTGGCCACAGGAGTGGAAGGCAACCTCATCTCCATTACACAGTTACATCTCTTCACTAGATAAAAGATTGTTAAGGGCTTGGACACGCTGGAGGCAGGAAACATGTTCCCGATGTTGGGGGAGTCCAGAACCAGGGGCCACAGTTTAAGAATAAGGAGTAAGCCATTTAGAACGGAGACGAGGAAACACTTTTTCTCACAGAGAGTGGTGAGTCTGTGGAATTCTCGGTGGAGGCCGGCTCTCTGGATACTTTCAAGAGAGAGTTAGATAGGGCTCTTAAAAATAGCGGAGTCAGGGGGATATGGGGAGAAGGCAGGAACGGGATACTGATTGGGGATAATCAGCCATGATCACATTGAATGGCAGTGCTGGCTCGAAGGGCCAAATGGCCTCCTCCTGCACCTGTTGTCGATTGTCTAAGAGCTGTCCAGGGTCTGACCTCCCCAGAGGAGCATGGGTGAAGCTCAACAGACTTGGTACTGGAGTTGGGCGTTTCAATGCCAGCGTGTGGAGATGGGGGCGGCCTCCCTCCGCCGGAGCCCAGCCTGTGAATGTGGAGCAGAACAACAGACAGCCAACCATGTCATCTCTGGGTGCCCGCTCTACCACCCACCAAATGGAGCTGTGTCAGGGCCTGGCAGATATTGACGCCAACAGAGACAACAAACCTGGATGCTCAACACCCGGCTCGAGATCTAACTATTCCTTTGGTTTATTCATGTTTCATTCGCAAGAAGAAGAAGACTGAAGTCATGGTCTTCCTCGACTATGAAGGAAGAACAACAACATTTACTCAAGGGATCGTCCAAGCCGTCTAGACTTATGAGTTCAATTATCAGTTTAGCTTGTTGTCACATGTAGCGAGGTACAGGGAAAAGCTTTTGTTGCGTGCTAACCAGATAGTGGAAAGACAATACATGATTACAATCCAGCCATTCATAGTGTGCAGGGCAGCACGGTGGCACAGTGGTCGAGTTGCTGCCTTACACTGCTTGCAGCCAGGGACCGGAGACCCGGGTTCGATCCTGACCACGGGCGCTGTCTGTACGGAGCGTGTACGTTCTCCCCGTGACCTGCGTGGGTTTTCTCCGAGATCTTCAGTTTCCTCCCACACTCCAAAGGCGAATAGATTTGTAGGCTTGGTATAAGTGTCAATTTCCCTAATGTGTGTAGGATGGTGTTAATGTGCGGGGATCGCTGGTTGGCACGAACAGGGTGGGCCGAAGGGCCTGTTCCTGTGCTGTATCTCTAAACTGATCGACACTAAATACTGTATGATAAGGGAATAACGTTTAGTGCAAGGTAAAGCCAGTAAAGACCGATCAAAGTCCGAGAGGCACTAAGATAGCGGTTCAGCACTGCTCTCTGTGTGTGTCTGGATGAGTCATTGGCTGGTAACAGCTGGGAAGAAACTGTCCCTGAATCTGGAGGTGTGCGTTTTCACACTTCTACACCCTTTGCCCGATGGGAGAGGGGAGAAGAGGGAGTGGCCGGGATGCGACTCGTCCTTGATTATGCGATTTGTATTATCCAGCACTTTGTCAACAGATGATTGAAGGGGGTGTAAGGTGGTGCAATGACAGAGTTGCTGCCTCACAGCGCCGGTGACCCGGGTTCGATCCTGACTACGGGTGCTGTCTGTACGGAGCTTGTACGTTCTCCCCGTGACCTGCGTGGGTTTTCTCTGTGATCTCCTGTTTCCTCCCACACTCCAAAGACATACAGGTATGTTGGTCAATTGGCTTGGTACATATAAAAATTGTACCTTGTGGGTGCAGGATAGTGTTAATGTGCGGGGATCGCTGGTCGGCGCGGACCCGGTGGGCCGAAGGGCCTGTTTCCACGCTGTATCTCTGAACGAAAACTAAAACTAAAGACGGGAGGAGAGATGGTGATATCTATGCTCTGCCTTGGTTAACCTGCAGTATTCTTTGGGGGAGTTGCTGGCAAAGTGCACAGAGGCACAAAGTCCTGCAGATTCGCAGCGTATCTTTAATCGTACAATAGACAATAGGTGCAGGAGTAGGCCATTTGGCCCTTCGAGCCAGCACCGCCATTCAATGTGATCATGGCTGATCATCCCCAATCAGTACCCCGTTCCTGCCTTCTCCCCATATCCCCTGACTACGCTATCTTTAAGAGCCCCATCTAGCTCTCTCTTGAAAGCATCCAGAGAACCGGCCTCCACCAGGCAGAGAATTCCACAGACTCACAACTCTCTGTGAGAAAAAGTGTTTCCTCATCTCCGTTCTAAATGGCTTACTCCTTATTCTTAAACTGTGGCCCCTGGTTCTGGACTCCCCCAACATCGGGAACATGTTTCCTGCCTCTAGCGTGTCCAAACCCTTAACAATCTTATATGTTTCAATGAGATACCCTCTCATCCTTCCAAACTCCAGAGTATACAAGCCCAGCCGCTCCATTCTCTCAGCATATGACAGTCCCGCCATCCCGGGAATTAACCTTGTAAACCTACGCTGCACTCCCTCAATAGCACTTCCCTTTATTCGTTATTCCCTTTATCATGCACCTGTACACTGTGGGCGGCTCGATTGTGTCTTTCCGCTGACTAGATAGCACACGACAATAAAAAGCTTTCCACTGCAGCTCGGCACACGTGATAATACTACACTGAACAGCATCCAGAGCCTACAACACTACAGTCAGAATACAAGGAGGAAGAGCCGATGCACAATGGGTGGAATGGATTAGATGCAGTTTGTGGAGCCTCTGCCTCACAGTGCCAGGGTCCCAGGTTCGTTCCTGACCTGTGTGGCGTTTGCATGTCCTCCCTGTGACCAGGGTCGGTTTCCTCCGGATGCGCCGGTTTCCTCCCAAAACGTGCGAGTTTTGTGGGTTAATAGGACCCTCTATAAATTGTCCCCAGTGTGTAGGGGAGTGGATGAGAAAATGGTAGAACGTAGAACTAGCGTGAAGGGGCGATCGTAGGTCGGCGCGGACTCGGTGAGCCACAGGGCTGATTCTATGGTGTGTCTTTCAATCAAGTACACCTGTGTGTGTGTGGACCTGTTGATCAATTCATTCTTCTCTTGTCCCTTGAGTCATCAGTCACTGCGGTAGACAAAAGTGCTGGAGAAACTCAGCGGGTGCAGCAGCATCTATGGAGCGAAGGAAATAGGCAACGTTTCGGGCCGAAACCCTTCTTCAGACTGCGGTATCTCTAAGTACACAAGTCCATCTAAAGCAGCGCTTCGCAACCTTTTGACCCTTGCGGAAGCCTTGGAATAATTTTCATGTCTCAGGGAAACCCTTACATAAAAATTATTATATATCTTTATTAATCTCATTCTCTCTCTTTCATAAAGTTCATAAGGCAAACATAATATATTTTTCTGACAACTGGTTTAAGCAAAAAATAACGAGTTTTTCTCAAGTTTATTGACAATGCAAAAAAAAACTGAAATCAAACTGCCTGTTCGAAACTTATGCAAATAAAGACAAACAGAAGAACTAACCTTGGAGGAGGGAGAGAGAGAGAGAGGGAGGGAGAGAGAGAGAGAAAGAGAGAAAACACACAAAAACATAATAAATAAACTTTTGCTAAACTAACAAAAATAAACGTAAAAACACCTACATTTTTTTTAATTCATATAACATCCCTAAATGATGGGTACAAATCAATAAATAACGTGGGTGAATGAGGGACTGTACCTGCATGCCAGGAAGCACAGACAGGACTGATGGAGACCGTGCATGCGTCTGTACTCCAGTGAGTCACTTGATGACACACGAATCCTGTCCTCCTGTCCACTGACCACTAAATGCCGGTTCACACGGGCGCCGTACAGGCGTTGCTATATATATTCCCTATGATTATCATACTTTAAAATGATACTAGACCAAGTGGGACCCGTTGGGTCCCGTCCCCTCAACGTGCGGCCTGCGGCGTCACACACACAATAACCACCCCCCCCACACACACACACACACACACAATAACCACCCCCCCCACACACACAATAACCACCCCCCCCACACACACAATAACCACCCCCCCCCACACACACACACCCACACACCCACACCCACACACCCAGCCCACACACACACACACACATAGAGGGTGGGGGAGAGAGAGGGTGGGGGGGAGAGAGAAGGGGGGGGGGAGAGAGAGGAGAGGAGAGAGGGAGTGTGAGAGACAGAGAGAGAGAGAGAGAGAGAGAGAGAGAGAGAGAGAGAGAGAGAGAGGGAGAGAGAGTTTTAGAGAGGGAGGGTTTTGGAGGGATTGAGAGAGGGGGCAGAGAGAGAGGGGGAGAGAGAGAGAGGGGGATAGAGGAGGAGGCAGAGAGGAGGCAGAGAGAGGAGGAAGAGAGGAGGGTGGAGAGAGGGTGTGGGAAAGCGGGGGGGAGTGAGGGAGGGAGAGGAGGAGGGCGGAGAGGAGGAAGGGGGAGAGGAGTGAGGGGGGGTGGAGGAAGGGGGAGAGGAGGAGGGGGGGTGGAGGAGGAGAGGTGGGGAGCGCAGCAGAGCGAGCGGTGGGCAGCGGCCAGGTGACGTCACTTGCAGCGCGTGGAACACAGCGTGCGTACCCATTGTGACGTCATCATGTCATCAGCCAAAACCAGCCGGTTTTATTTTCTAAGTTATTTCAGATTTTTGAACATTTTGATTAATAACTCGAGAAATAATGCATGAATTTTTCAGATGAGGCAATTTTGGACTCGACGGGATAAATCTATATCGAAATATGTAAACATTTTACTGTTACCGCATGGTTTTTTCGAGAAGATGTGATCACACGCAAACAAATAAATAAATGAATACACATCCAAGATAGAGTTTTATAGTTATAAGGATAACAGGTTGAAGATTGTCATATACTGAGAGAATGGAGCAGCTGGGCTTGTACACTCTGGAATTTAGAAGGATGAGAGTGGATCTAATTGAAACATATAACATTGTTAAGGGTTTGGACACACTAGAGGCAAGAAACATGTTCCCCATGTTTGGGAAGTCCAGAACCAGGGGCCACAGTTTAAGAATAAGGAGTAAGCCATTTAGAACGGAGACGAGGAAACACTTTTTCTCACAGAGAGTTGTGAGTCTGTGGAATTCTCTGCCTCAGAGGGCGGTGGTGGCCGGTTCTCTGAATGCTTTCAAGAGAGAGCTAGATAGGACTCTTAAAGATAGCGGAGTCAGGGGATATGGGGAGAAGGCAGGAACGGGGTACTGATTTTGGATGATTGGCTGGCCCGAAGGGCTGAGTGGCCTACTTCTGCACCTATTGTCTATTATCTAGTGACTTCATTACAATACAGGTACTCACAAAATTCCTAAGAAGATGCTGTACGTGTTCCGTGTCCCTCAACATTTTCCAGTCCCGCCTCAAGACTCATTTCTTCACCTCTGCCTATCCATAGCCCCACGTCCCCCTCCCTTTTCATCTGTGCTTGAATTGCCTCATATTGTGTTTTGAATTGAATTCTGTATTTACTTTGTATACTAGTCATGTCTCTACTATTTATTTCATTCCGCTTTAATGTTTTTCCTCTAATTGCTAAATTTTTGTAAGGTGTCCTTGAGACTCTTGAAAGGCGCCCATAAATAAAATTTATTATTATTATTATTATTATTATAATAAAATGACGAATATGACATTAAAGCACAAAAATGACTCAACAATGCATTGACCTTTGATTAGCCTATTTATCACTATTTCTCGCGGAACCCTGGCGTTCCGGGGAACCCCGGTTGAGAAACGCTGACCTGACGTGTAAGCACTATCGTCGCAAGAACCAACACCATCACCAGAGTGAAAGAGCACATAACAGGTAGAAAATGAGGAGAACACACAGTTGCACAATGGATGGAACTGATTAGATGCCACCCACAAAGGTCCAGGACAGTGTTATACTGATTACAAACATATCTAATACTTGAAGCCTAGCCCTGGCATTTATTTCCATGACATGCAACTGCTTTTGGTAAAGGTCCACCTCTGAATTTCGGGCAACTTGTGGTCTGGAACGTTTTTCCTTTAATCCGGACAAAAATTTCGGGACTGCACTTGAAATCCACCACCCCCCTCTCCCTTCCCTCACCTCTCCCCTCTCCCCCCCCCCCCCCCCCCCCCCACCCCCCCCCCCCCTCATCTTACCCCCCTTGAAGTTCCCACTAAAAACGTGCGCCTAGGCCAATCTCGACCTCACCGGGTCGAATCTGCCTCTTGCGGCCGGGGCTCTGGAACTCCGGCCCGGCCCGAGACGGCAGATCCGTTCCCATCGCCGAATCCCGAGGTCGACTTTGCGGACCGGTATCTCGGCCGCTGGACGGAACGTTCCAGTGCCGTTGGGATTCCTCTCGGAGGCCGTGACCTCTGTTGGTCTGGCAACACAGATAACCCATGAAAGGTTCTGGAAACAAGGGTGCCGGAAAATCGGTGGTGGACCTGTACGTAATGTTAAGTGACGATTGCCTCATGGAGTCATAGAGTCATAGAGTGAAACGGTGTGGAAACAGGCCCTACAGCCCAACTTGCCCACACCGGCCAACATGTCCCAGCTACACTGGTCCCACCCGCCTGCGCTTGGTCCATATCCCTCCAAACCTGTCCTATCCATGTACCTGTCCAACTGCCTCTTAAATGTTGGGATAGTCCCAGCCTCAACTACCTCCTCTGGTAGCTCGTTCCATACACCCACCACCCTTTGTGTGTAAAAGTTACCGCTTAGATTCCTATTAAATCTTTTCCTTTTCTCCTCTGGTCCTCGATTCCCCGACTCTGGGCAAGAGACTCTGTGCATCTACCCGATCTATTCCTTTCATGATTTTTATACACCTCCATAAGATCACCCCTCATCCTCCCGCGCTCCATGGAATAGAGACCCAGCCTACTCAATCTCTCCCTATAGTTCACACCCTCTAGTCCTGGCAACATCCTCGTGAATCGTTTCTGAACCCTTTCAAGCTTGACAATATCTTTCCTATAACACGTTGCCCAGAACTGAACACAATATTCTAAATGCGGTCTCACCAACGTCTTATACAACTGCAACATGACCTCCCGACTTCTATACTCTATACTCTGACTGATGAAGGTCAATGTGCCTAAAGCCTTTTTGACCACCTTATCTACTACCTGCGACTCCACCTTCAAGGAACCATGCACCTGTACTCCTAGATCCCTCTGCTCTACAACAGTCCGGAAGTGGCTGCGCTGGGAACGGCTGCGGCTCGCCTGCAGTCCGTTTGTCTTTTAATTTTTTGTATTGTTTTTTTTCGTTTTGTCTAGTTATGTTTTTGGTTTTTAGGCTGTGTTTATGTCGGGAGGGGGGTGGGGGGTGAAATGGGGGCTGCTGTCACTCCCTTCGGGGGAATACGACCTTTTTGTCGTATCCCCCCTCTCTGCCTCCGTCTACGCTGAGGCCTAGCGGAGCCGGCGACCTCGGGACTCTGGAGGCAGCTGACAGGACTCGTCCTGGGCTCGCTCCCGGCCCAGCCCGGGATGGAACGGTGCTCCCGTGAGAGCGGCATGGTGAGGGGCTGGAACGGTGAACAGCGCTCCCGCTGGAGTGGCCCAGCCCGAGGGAGGAATGGCACTCCCGCTGGAGTGGCCCAGCCTGAGGGAGGAACGGCACTCCCGTCGGAGTGGCCCAGCCCGAGGGAGGAACGGCACTCCCGCTGGAGTGGCCCAGCCCGAGGGTGGAACGGTACTCACGTGAGGGCGATCCGGTCCGGGGGCTGGGACGGTGCTCCGGTGGCTGGGACGACGTTCTGGCGGCGGTGTCCAGAGTCCTGGGTTCAGCCGCGGGCCGGCGGCTGCGTGTGCTGGACTGGAGGTGCGGCGGCTTCGACCACCCCGGGCCGCGGTGTTTGAACTGGCCCGTTCGCGGGGTTCGGTGAGCTGCGGGACTGTTTATACCATCGCCCGGTGGGGAATCGCCTCAGCGCAGAGGGAGAAGAGGAGGGAATATATTGCAGCCCTAAGATTTTTGCCTCCACCACAGTGAGGAGGTGTTTGGAGGACTCACTGTGGTGGATGTTAATTTGTGTTTATTGTTGTCTATTATTGTATTACTGTATATATGACTGCAGGCACGAAATTTCGTTCAGACCGTAATGTCTGAATGACAATAAAGGAATTCAATTCAATTCAATTCAATACCCAGAGCTCTACCATTCACTGTGTGGGTCCTGCCCTTGTTAGACTTCCCAAAATGCAACACCTCACACTTCTCTGTATTAAATTCCATCAACCATTCCTCCGCCCACCTGGTCCATCGATCCAGATCCTGCTGCAATCGTTCACAACCATCTTCAATCTGCAAAACCACTCACTTTTGTATCATCAGCAAACTTGCTAATCTTGCCTTGTCTGTTCTCATCCAAATCATTGATGTAGATGATAAACAGTTAATGGCCCAGCACCGAACCCTGAGGCACACCACTAGTCACAGGCCTCCAGTCCGAGAAGCAACCTTCCACCATCGCCCTCTGCTTCCATGGAGCCAATTCAGCTATCCATTCAGCTATCTCTCCTTGGATCCTTACTGAAATCCATGTATACAATATCTACAGCTCTGCCCTCATTGATCTTTCTGTTCATGATTTTTCTCGAGATACAACCTCCCACATACCAGACCATGCTGACTATCCCTAATCAGCCCTTGCCCGTCCAAATGCCTGTATAACCTATCCCACAAAATACTCTTGAGTAACTTTTCAACTACAGATGTTAAGCTCACCGGCCTATAGTTCCCAGCATTTTCCCTGCAGCCCTTCTTGAATAAAGGCACAACATTTGCCACCCTCCAGTCTTCCGGCACCTCTCCTGTAATTAACGATGAGGTGTCACTGTTGTCACTTCATGTCACTATTTAATGTTCATCTGTACACCTATACATTCTCTGACTGCTAATTCAGCAACTTTCCAACCGGTTTTGCTCAGAGCTTGTTTGAACCAACCAGCCTTTGAATATTTTGTTGTCAGTGAATGCACATAAACCAAAAGGCTGCAGCTCCCCTGCCTGTTAACTTTTGATAATGCACGTTCAATGTTTAAGATAAAAATTTTATATCCCTTTATCATGTATCCATACTGTGGACGGCTCGATTGTAATCATGTGCTGTCTTTCCACTGACCCGTTAGCACGCAACAAAAGCTTTTCACTGTACCTCGGTACACGTGACAATAAACTCAACTCGACTGTAACTGAAGGTGCCTCAGGAAGGCCGTCAGCATTCACAAAGACTCCTCACACCCTTGCAATGGACTGTTCGAACTACTTCCTTCCGGCAGATGTTACAAGGCCTTCTACACCCACACCTCCAGACTCAGGAACAGCTTCATCCCCAGAGCTATAGCGGGCGGCTCTCAAACCGGCCCTGCATAGTGCCCCTCCCTCCCCATGAACTGTCTCCCTCGGATGGTCACGTTGCATAGACACATGTTATGACTGTTTTACTGTTATTTTTATAAATCATGTTTCTCGGGGTATCTAAATCTAAATTTTATTAGTTGTTTAAGTTATGACATCGGATGGAAGCTGCATAACAAATCTCGTTACACCTATGTGCAATGACAATAAAATATATTATTATTATATTATATTATTATTATCATTAACTGAACTGAACTGCAGAGATTGCAACTGATTTAATGAAAAGATGGTTCATTATTAAATGCAGGAATGCCGGAGGCTGCAGAGTGGTGGAATCAAGACACTGGACAAAGTCTACACAAACATGGCTGAAGCTTACAAAGCTGTCCCCCTCCCCCTCCCCCACCTTGGACAGTCTGACCACCTCTCATTGTTCCTGCTCGTGAGACAATAAAGACAATAAAACTCTCTTGACTTGACTTGACTCTTCTAATAGCCCTGTCCCACAGTGCGAGTTCATTCTAGAGCTCTCCCTAGTTTAAAAAAAAATCAAACTCGCGGTAAGCACGGAGAATGAACGTAGCGGGTACATCGGAGCTCGGGGGCGTCTCTTAGCGGCTCGTAACGCTAACGGCAGATACTCGGGAAGACTCGTGAAGATTTTTCAACACGTTGAAAAATGTCCACGAGAGCCCCGAGTACCGACGAGTGGCCATTACCGTAAATCTCCAAGTTCGAATCAGGGCAAACTCGGGAGAGATCTTGGAATGAATTCGTATAGTGTGACAGGGCTTTAAGTCTGGGTGAAAAGGTTTTTCCCTCATCCCCATTGGTGGGCCAAATGGGCCCATAGACTTGATGGGCCGAATGGCCTAATTTTCCTCCTATCCCTTATGACCTTATCCAAGAGATCCAATGTGTAGGAAGGAACTGCAGATGCTGGTTTAAACCGCAGATAGGCACAAAAAGCTGGAGTGACTCAGCGGGACAGGCAGTGCCTCTGGAGAGAAGGAATGGGTGACTGGAGAATTACAGTCTGAAGAAGGGTCTCGACCCGAAACATCACCCATTCCTTCTCTCCAGAGACGCTGCCTGTCCCGCTGAGTTACTCCAGCATTCTGTATCTGTCCAAGGGATCCAATACTGAAACATGACCTTGTTTTCCTTACCTTGCTAGATTTCCCAGTTGGGCTGTTGGGGCTGCTGGGGCTGTTGGGACTCTGGCGTTCCAGCTCAGCGCTTTCCGTCGCATCCGTTCTTCTATCATTCTTGTGCACCTCTTTATAGGCTCTTGCCACTCGTTCAGCTTGACACCAATCATTGGTTGGGAGAGATCTGGAGAAAGGCAATGACAGTGTTCACACAAACCAACCTCCCTTCCACACAGGTACACAGATACATAGACCATAGGTGCAGGAGCAGGCCATTCGGCCCTTCGAGCCAGCACTGCCATTCACTGTGATCATGGCTGATCATCCACAATCAGTCCCCCGTTCCTGCCTTCTCCCCATATCCCCTGACTCCCGCTATTTTTAAGAGCCCTATCTAGCTCTCTCTTGAAAGTATCCACAGAACTGGCCTCCACCGCCCTCTGAGGCAGATAATTCCATAGAATTTAGAAGGATGAGAGGGTATCTTATTGAAATATAAAATGATTAAGGGATTGGACAAGCTAGAGCACTAAGAGGTCTATCTAACTCGCTTTCTAAAGCATCCAGTTAACCGGCCTCCACCGCCCTCTGAGGCAGAGAATTCCACAGACTCACCACTCTCTGGGTGAAAACGTTTATCCTCATCTCAGTTCTAAATGGCTTTCCCCTTATTCTTAAACTGTGGCCCCTGGTTCTAGACTCCCCCAACATCGGGGACATGTTTCCTGCCTCTAGTGTGTCCAATCCTTTAATAATTTTATATGTTTCAACAAGATCTCCTCTCATCCTAAATTCCAGAGTGTACAAGACCAGTCACTCCATTCTTTGATCATACGACGGTCCCGCCATCCCGGGGATTAACCTCGTGAATCTACGCTGTACTCCCTCAATGTCCTTCCTCAAATTAGGGGACCAAAATTACACACAATAAATACTCCAGGTGTGGTCTCACCAGGGCCCTGTACAACTGCAGAAGGACCTCTTTGCTCCTATACCCAACTCTTCTCATTATGAAGGCCAACATGCCATTAGCTTTCTTCCCTACCTGTAGACAATAGACAATAGACTCCATTGACTCCATCTACACGTCACACTGCCTCGCCAACAACGGACCATTGTGGGCTCCACCGTTCCTTGATCATCATCACTTTTTTGGATATCTTTCATTCATTTGTTCCATTTCTCTCTATATATCATCACCTATATTTCTATTTTTTTCTTTTCCCCTGACTCTCAGTCTGAAGAAGGGTCTCGACCCATATCGTCGCCTATTCCTTTTCTCCAAAGATGCTGCCCGACCCGCTGAGTTACTCCAGCTTTTTGTGTCTATCTTCAGCATAATCAAGGACCAGTCTCACCCCGGTCATTCCCTCTTCTCCACTCACCCATCAAGCAAAAGGTATAGAAGTAGGAGGTAGTTGAGGCAGGGACTATCCCATCGTTGAAGAAACAGTTAGACAGGTACATGGATAGGACAGGTTTGGGGGGGGATATGGACCAAGTGCAGGCAGGTGGGACTCGTGTAGCTGGGACATAGAAACATAGAAACATAGAAAATAGGTGCAGGAGTAGGCCATTCGGCCCTTCGAGCCTGCACCGCCATTCAATATGATCATGGCTGATCATCCAACTCAGTATCCCGTACCTGCCTTCTCTCCATACCCCCTGATCCCCTTAGCCACAAGGGCCACATCTAACTCCCTCTTAAATATAGCCAATGAACTGGCCTCAACTACCCTCTGTGGCAGAGAGTTCCAGAGATTCACCACTCTCTGTGTGAAAAAAGTTCTTCTCATCTCGGTTTTAAAGGATTTCCCCCTTATCCTTAAGCTGTGACCCCTTGTCCTGGACTTCCCCAACATCGGGAACAATCTTCCTGCATCTAGCCTGTCCAAACCCTTAAGAATTTTGTAAGTTTCTATAAGATCCCCTCTCAATCTTCTAAATTCTAGAGAGTATTGCGGGACATTGTGGGCCGGTGTGGGCAAGTTGGGCCGAAGGGCCTGTTTCCTCACTGTATCACTCTATGACTCTAAGTGTGAAAACGCACACCTCCAATTTCAGTGACTTCCAAGCTGTTTAGTTTAGTTTAGTTGAATTATTGTCATGTGTACCGAGGTACAGTGAAAAGCTTTAGCGTGCTAACCAGTTAGCGGGAAGACAATACATGATGACAATCGAGTCATTCACATACACGATAAAGGAAAAAACATGAATTAGTGCAAGATAAATGCGGTAAAGTCCAATCAAAGGTCTCCAACGAGGTAGGCAGTAGGTCAGGACTGCTCTCTAGTTGTGGTAGGATGGTTCAGTTGCCTGATAACAGCTATACTGTCATATGCTGAGAGAATGGAGCACGTGGGCTTGTATACTCTGGAGTTTAGAAGGATGAGAGGATATCTTATTGAAACATATAAGATTATTAAAGGTACACAAAAATGCTGGAGAAACTCAGCGGGTGCAGCAGCATCTATGGAGGGAAGGAGATAGGCAACGTTTCGAGCCTATCTCCTAAGATTATAAAAGGTTTGGACACGCTAGAGGCAGGAAACATGTTCCCGATGTTGGGGGAGTCCAGAACCAGGGGCCACAGTTCAAGAATAAGGGGTAAGCCATTTAGAACGGAGACGAGGAAACACTTTTTCTCACAGAGAGTGGTGAGTCTGTGGAATTCTCTGCCTCAGAGGGCGGTGGAGGTCGGTTCTCTGCATACCTTCAAGAGAGAGCTAGATAGGGCTCTTAAAGATAGTGGAATCAGGGGATATGTGGAGAAGGCAGGAACAGGGTACTGATTGGGGATGCTGGCTCGAATGGCTGAATGGCCTACTCCTGCACCTATCGTCTATTGTCTATTGTCTACCTGTTTGTTATCAGACAACCGACCATCTCTATGTATCGTTTGCAAAGTATTGGCAACATTCACTGAAGTATTGATATAGTTTTGATGATGGAAATCACAGTGATTTTAATTGTTGGTCTCCTTCCTGAAGTAAAGGCATGATTGATGTTAGCGATTAAAGTGAGGTTTATACAGTGCAACGTGGCAAGGTATGTCACTGGAACTTTGCCAAATTGAACGTTGCACCAGTTTACATAAAGAGATCTTCCAGGATGTGGAGGATCTGGAGAGGGTTCAGAGGAGGCTTACCAGATTGATGCCTTGCGGTACGATGGTATTAGCTGGAAGGACAGGTTGGACAACATTGGGATTGTTTTCCTCTGGCATGCCAGCAGCTGAGGGGAGGAGAGCATCCAGAACTCAGGACTCAAGACTCTTCACACCAGAAGCTGCATCAATCAAGTCGACGGCACTGGGCCGGTACTCGCTGGAGTTTAGAAGGATGAGGGGGTACCTCATTGAAACTTAACGAATAGCGAAAGGCCTGGATAGAGTGGATGTGGAGAGGATGTTTCCACTAGTGGGAGAGACTGGGACTAGAGGTCGTAGCCTCAGAATTAAAGGACGTTCTTTTAGGAAGGAGATGAGGAGGAATTTATTTCGTCAGTGGGTGGTGAATCTGTGGAATTCATTGCCGCTGAAGGCTGTGGAGGCCGTCAGTGGATATTTTTAAGGCACAGATAGATAGATTCTTGATTAGTACGGGTATCAGGGGTTATGGGGAGAAGGCAGGAGAATGGGGTTAAGAGAGTGAGTAGACTTGAAGGGCAGAATGACCTAACACGGCTCCAATCACTTATGACCTTATGGCTTAAGTTCTTCCTCAGGCATTCAATATTCAATAGTTCAATGGTGTTTTATTTTTCACATGTACACCTGCACAGTGAAATTATTTTTGCATATATTACACACGCGGGCGTCGCCATTTTTAGCGCCGTTATTCAAAGTCCAAAGTCGGGTCAGTCCGCGCGCTCGATGTACGAGAGCTGTTCCCGTGAACCGACGTCCCTCGCCTCTCCTCGCCCGGCCATCTTTGTGTCCCGGAAGGGGGGGGGGGGGGGGGGGGGCACCTCCTGCAGCCGACCATGAAGGCGCTGGAGGTATTACCCCGGTTCACCCTCCCACTGGCCCTCGCTCCTCACGCCCAACGTCTCCAGCTGCGTCCCGGGTAACGCCGACCGACCGATGAGCCTTCGACTGGGTTCCCGTTCAGGCCAGACACCACAGCGGGGCGTGTGGGGCCTGCTTGCCAGGACTGCGCGGCATGATTCAGCAACTTGCACAAGTACGTAGCTATCAGTTCCCGTCATCTAAACTCTGTTTACAGTTTCAAACAACGAGGAAAACATTTTTCTAGGTATTATTTCATAACAACATCAGACTTGCTACACCTTGATTTCAGATAACGAATAACACACACACTTATATATTGTTCTTCCTGCTCCTTTTCGGACACATATGATTTCATTTATTTATAGATATTGTTTATGACACTTTATAAATATTTTTGTTTTGTTTTTTCTATGCTGTTTCACACTTGCTATTTATTCTTTTATTCTGTTCGAAATAAATAATAAAATAAATAAAAAATAAAATAACAAGATTGTGCTTCATACATATTTCAAACTAAACTGTGCAGTTTTACTTTATTACAGTGCTGGAGTAACTCAGCGGGTCAGGCAGCATCTGTGGAGAACATGGATAGGTGACGTTTCACAGAGTGCTGGAGTAACTCAGCGGGTCAGGCAGCATCTGTGGAGAACATGGATAGGTGACGTTTCACAGAGTGCTGGAGTAACTCAGCGGGTCAGGCAGCATCTCTGGAGAACATGGATAGGTGACGTTTCACAGAGTGCTGGAGTAACTCAGCGGGTCAGGCAGCATCTCTAGAGAACATGGATAGGTGAGGTTTTGGGTTGGGATCCTTCTTCAGTGTATAAGGAGCACTTGTAAGATGTTTCAACGTGCTAACTGGATAAGTTTCAATTTCGAAAGGACAGTTCCAACCCGAAACGTCACCTATCCATGTTCTCCAGAGATGCTGCCTGACCCGCTGAGTTACTCCAGCACTCTGTGAAACGTCACCTATCCATGTTCTCCACAGATGCTGCCTGACCCGCTGAGTTACTCAAATTTTGCTCAAAACACAGGTGCAGGGTTGAACAAGCTAGTCACGTCCTCTGATGGTGGGAAAAGTTCAAGAACGATAAGGGGGAGAATCAGCAGTTAATTAGTCGTCTGAAGAAGGGTCCCAACCAGAAACGTCAAAAATCAGTACTATGAGAATGCAGGGTGACTTGGACAGGTTCGGTGAGTGGGCAGATGCATGGCAGATGAAGTTTAATGCGAATAAATGTAAGGTTATCCACTTTGGTAGCAAAAACAGGGAGGCAGATTACTATCCAAATGGCGTCGTTGGGAAAAGCGGAAGTACAACGGGATCTGGGGGTCCTTGTACATCAGTCTATGAAAGTAAGCCTGCAGGTACAGCAGGCAGTGAAGAAAGCAAACAGCATGTTGGCCTTTATAAAAAGAGGAATCAGATATAGGAGCAAAGAGGTCCATCTGCAGTTGCACAGAGTCCTAGTGAGACCACAACTGGAGTATTGTGTGCAGTTTTGGTCCCCTAATTTGAGGAAGGACATTCTTGCTATTGAGGGAGTGCAGCGTATGTTCACGAGGTTAATTCCCGGGATGGCGGGACTGTCATATGCTGAGAGAATGGAGCGGCTGGGCTTGTATACTCTGGAGTTTAGATGGATGAGAGGATATCTCATTGAAACATATAAGATTATTAAGGGTTTGGACACATTAGATGCAGGATACATGTTCCCAATATTGGAGGAGTCCGAAACCAGGGGCCACAATTTAAGAATAAGGGATAGGCCAATTAGAACGGAGACGAGGAAACACTTTTTCAAACAGAGTGTGGAGGATCTTATAGAAACTTACAAAATTCTTAAGGGGTTGGACAGGCTAGATGCAGGAAGATTGTTCCTGATGTTGGGGAAGTCCAGGACAAGGGGTCACAGTTTAAGGATAAGGGGGAAATCCTTTAGGACCGAGATGAGAAAAACATTTTTTACCCAGAGAGTGGTGAATCTCTGGAACTCTCTGCCACAGAAGGTAGTTGAGGCCAGATCAGTAGCTATATTTAAGAGGGAGTTAGATGTGGCCCTTGTGGCTAAAGGGATCAGGGGGTATGGAGAGAAGGCAGGTACAGGATACTGAGTTGGATGATCAGCCATGATCATATTGAATGACGGTGCTGGCTCGAAGGGCCGAATGGCCTACTCCTGCATCTATTGTCTATTGTCTATTGGACCGGGCGCTGCTCCAAGAGGCCCAGCACGTGGACCGCACGCGGCCTACAGCTGGACGGAGCGGTGGTGGAGCTGTGGCGAGGGACATCAACACTACACTTGGCCAGACCGACCCCGACAACACAGCCAGGACAACGGGCCTTCGTGGTCAAGTTAAGAACTACTGGGACTAAAAACAGTGGCAAATCTGCGTCTGTCTACTGTCTCGGTTCCTATACTCTTGTACTGCATCTAAGATGTGCTTATACATAATAACACCTGTGCTGAACTGTATGCAAAAATTAATTTCAATGTAACCCGGTGCATGGAGTTCACTGGAGTTTAGAAGGATGAGGCGGGAATCTTATAGAAACATATAAAATTATAAAAGGACTGGACAAGCTCGATGCAGGAAAAATGTTCCCAATGTTGGGCGAGTCCAGAACCAGGGGCCACAGTCTTAGAATAAAGGGGAAGTCATTTAAGACTGTGAGAAAAAACTTTTTCACCCAGAGAGTTGTGAATTTATGGAATTCCCTGCCACAGAGGGCAGTGGAGGCCAAGTCACTGGATGGATTTAAGAGAGAGTTAGATAGAGCTGTAGGGGCTCGTGGAGTCAAGGGATATGGGGAGAAGACAGGCACAGGTTATTGATAGGGGACGATCAGCCACGATCACAATGAATGGCGGTGCTGGCTCGAAGGACCGAATGGCCTCCTCCTGCACCTATTTTCTATGTTTCTATGTGACAATAACGTACCAAAGAGAGCCACACAGCGTGGAAACAGGCCCTTCGTCACGACTAAGCCCACACCGGCCAACCTGTCCCATCTACACCAGTCCCACATGCCTTCCTTTGGCCCATATCCCTACAAACCCGTCCTATCCATGTACCTGTCTGAATGTTTCTTAAACGTTGCGACACTCTTGACTCTCTGAGTTTCTCCAGCCACACGTGTTATGGTCAAGATTCTAGCTTCAGCAGACAAAATGTGTAGGAAGGAACTGCAGATGCTTGTTTACACCAAATGCTGGAGTAAAAGGATTTGAGTATAAGAGCAGGGAGGTTCTACTACAGTTGTACAGGGTCTTGGTGCGACCACACCTGGAGTATTGCGTACAGATTTGGTCTCCTAATCTGAGGAAGGACATTCTTGCCATAGAAGGAGTACAGAGAAGGTTCACCAGACTGATTCCTGGGATGTCAGGACTTTCATATGAAGAAAGACTGGATAGACTCGGCTTGTACTCACTAGAATTTAGAAGATTGAGGGAGGATCTTATAGAAACTTACAAAATTCTTAAGGGGTTGGACAGGCTAGATGCAGGAAGATTGTTCCCGATGTTGGGGAAGTCCAGAACAAGGGGTCACAGTTTAATGATAAGGGGAAAATCTTTTAGGACCGAGATGAGAAAAACATTTTTCACACAGAGAGTGCTGAATCTGTGGAATTCTCTGCCACAGAGGGTAGTTGAGGCCAGTTCATTGGCTATATTTAAGAGGGAGTTGGATGTGGCCCTTGTGGCTAAAGGGATCAGGGGGTATGGAGAGAAGGCAGGTACAGGATACTGAGTTGGATGATCAGCCATGATCATACTAAATGGCGGTGCAGGCTCGAAGAACCGAATGGCCTACTCCTGCACCTATTTTCTATGTTTCTATGTTATTCAACGGAACAGGCAGCACGTCTGGAAGAGACAAGACCCGGAAACGTCACCTATTCCTTTTCTCCAGAGGTGCTGCCTGACTCCGCGGAGTTACTCCAGCGCTTTGTGTTGCACTCAAGATTCTGGCACCAGTCTTGAGTCTGAAGAAGGGTTTCGGCCCGAAACGTTGCCTATTTCCTTCGCTCCATAGATGCTGCTGCACCCGCTGAGTTTCTCCAGCTTTTTTGTGTAACCTCTGGCACCAGCAGTTCCTTGTGTTTCCGCTGAAGGCCACCAGATGGCAGTCTGAAGCAGAACTTGTGGCCCAGCAATGAAGAACCGGATCACGCTGACTCACACAATGGGATCCAACATTGACATGGAGAGGCTTGTGGCGTTACATACACACGTGGAACAGCATCCCCCTTCCCATCAGAACTGCCCCCTCCATCAACTCCTTTAAGCCAAGACTAAAAACGTATCTATACTCCCAAGCCTTTCCTGTCGTCCACTGAGCGAGGGCTATATGTATATATGCATGTAGTTTGTTTGTTTATACTATTCTTATAACAAATGTAAAGCACTTTGGCCAACGAGAGTTGTTTTTTAAATGTGCTATATACTGTAAATAAATGTGACTTGACTTGACACTAACCCTCCTCCCTTGATATTATATTAATATTATTAATTTGCTCTTTTCCCCCCATTCCCTGCCCTATCCACTCACGCATAGCCCTCAACTGCGCAGACACGGTTAGAGCGAGAGGGGGAGGGGGGTAGAGAGGGAGGGGGAGGGGATGGAAAGGGAGAGAGGGTGATAGAGGGATGGTAGAGGGAGGGGAGGGGGGTACAGATTGAGGGATGGGGGGCGCCAGGCGTCACAGAGGAGGGCTGGTATATATATATATATATCTGTATATGTGTGTGTGTGTGTGTGTGTGTGTGTGTGTGTGTGTGTGTGTGTGTGTATAATTTTTTCTCGTTTATTATATTGTTTACAGAGTGCTATGTCTACATATCTGTTATGCTGCTGCCAGTAAGAATTTCATTGTTCTGTCTGTGACATATGGAAATGAGACACTATTAACTCTTGAGTCATGCAAGAATTGTCCTTCAATCCCATATAGCTTCAGGGGTTGTAACTGGAACATGCAAATTTGCAACAAAAAAAAGTTTTGCTCAAAACACAGGTGCAGGGTTGAACAAGCTAGTCACGTCCTCTGATGGTGGGAAAAGTTCAAGAACGATAAGGGGGAGAATCAGCAGTTAATTAGTCGTCTGAAGAAGGGTCCCAACCAGAAATGTCAAAAATCAGTACTATGAGAATGCAGGGTGACTTGGACAGGTTGGGGGAGTGGGCAGATGCATGGCAGATGAAGTTTAATGCGGATAAATGTGAGGTTATCCACTTTGGTAGCAAAAACAGGGAGGCAGATTACTATCCAAATGGCGTCGTTGGGAAAAGCGGAAGTACAACGGGATCTGGGGGTCCTTGTACATCAGTCTATGAAAGTAAGCATGCAGGTACAGCAGGCAGTGAAGAAAGCAAACGGCATGTTGGCCTTTATAAAAAGAGGAATCAGATATAGGAGCAAAGAGGTCCTTCTGCAGTTGCACAGTGTCCTAGTGAGACCACACCTGGAGTATTGTCTGCAGTTTTGGTCCCCTAATTTGAGGAAGGACATTCTTGCTATTGAGGGAGTGCAGCGTATGTTTACAAGGTTAATTCCCAGGATGGCGGGGCTGTCATATGCTGAGAGAATGGAGCAGCTGGGTTTGTACACTCTGGTATTTAGAAGCCATTTAGAACCGAGATGAGGAAACACTTTTTCTCACAGAGAGTGGTGAGTCTGTGGAACTCTCTGCCTCAGAGGGCGGTGGAGGTGGGTTCTCTGGATGCTTTCAAGAGAGAGCTAGATAGGGCTCTTAAAAATAGCAGAGTCAGGGGATATGGGGAGAAGGCAGGAACTGGGTACTGATTGGGGATGATCAGCCATGATCACATTGAATGGCGGTGCTGGCTCGAAGGGCCGAAGGGCATACTCCTGCACCTGTTGTCTATTGTCTATTGTCACTCACCCCTTTTCTACAGATATGCTGCCTGACCTGCTGAGTTACTCCAGTACTTGGTTTAAGAAAGAACTGAAGGCACTGCAAAAATCGAAAGTAGACAAAAAGCTGGAGTAACTCAGCGGGTGAGGCAGCATCTATGGAAGGAAGGAATGGGTGATGTTTTGGGTTGAGACCCTTCTTCAGACTGAAGTACTTTGTAGGCTCGAAGGGCCGAGTGGCCTACTCCTGCACCTAATTTCTATGTTTCTATGTTTCTATGTACTCCAGAACTTGGGCCAGGTGTAGATTGAAAGGAGGAAGCCAGGGTGGAGGAGGGTGCCAACCCAATACGTCACTTAACCATGTATCCACAGAAGTTGCCTGACCTGCCAAGTTACTCCAGCACCTTGTGTCTGGTTTTGTTCAAGGCCAGATGCTCCCGTTTCCTCCCACGTCCCAAATATGTGCGGGGCTGGTAGTATAATTGGGATCTAGTTCAAGTTCAAGTTCAAGTGAGTTTATTGTCATGTGTCCCTAATTAATCTATTAATTGTCCTTAGTGGGAAAGAAATTGATACTTAAATTTTGGAAAAATACAACCATACCAACTGTTAAAATGTGGATTAGGAATATGATGGACATAGCACGCCTTGAAGAAATGAGACTCCGACTAATAGACAAATATGACCAATTCTTAAGGAGTTGGTCTCCTTTCATCGACTTTTTGGAATCATGTGATGCAGCAGTACCGTAAAGATTGCTGATTTCAGTTCATGACGCGGATAGATCTACATCTCCAAATACAGATTTGAAAAATTCTCTTTTAAGGGGCCTTCTCTTCTATTTCTACTTTCCACTTTTTCTTTTTCTTTTTCTTTTTTTTCTTTTTTTTCTTTTTTATATACACACTTCACATTTTTCTACTCTCTACCATCTATTTTTCCACTTTTTCCTCTTTCTATTGTTTTCTTTTTCTTGTCTTGTTTACTTCCTTTTCATAACATAAAACTAGAGGTTGTACATAGAATGGACTACGGTATGACATAGTTGGCACCTAACATTAGGTTCCACTGTACTGTTTTGTACTGTATTAACTTCTAATAAAATAAACAAACAAAAAAAAAAAATTGTCCTTAGTGGAGCAGTATCATCTGTGGAGGAATTGTGGGGGGGGGGGGGGGGGAGCGGGGGCAGTCGATGGGTATGTGGGATGATGAAATCATGTCAGCAAAGAATTGGTGCAACTGGCTGCCCTCAATGGGTTGAAGGGTGGCACAGTGGCACAGCTGAAGGAGCTGCTGCCTCACACCACCAGACACCCGGGTTTGATACTAACCTCGGGGGCTGTCTGCGTGGAGTGTGCACGTTCTCCCTGTGACCGTGTGGGTTTCCTCTCGGTGCCCCGGTTTCTGCCTACATCCCAAAGACGGGCAGGTTTGGAGGTTAATTGCCCTCTGTAACTTGCCCCGGGTATGTAGACAATAAGCAATAGGCAATAGGTGCAGGAGGAGGCCATTCGGCCCTTCGAGCCAGCACCGCCATTCAATGTGATCATGGCTGATCATCCACAATCAGTACCCCGTTCCTGCCTTCACCCCCTATCCCCTGACTCCGCTATCTTTAAGAGCCCTATCTAGCTCTCTCTTGAAAGCATCCAGAGAACCTGCCTCCACCGCCCTCTGAGAGTTGGCTCACAGCTCTCTGTGCGAAACAATGTTTCCTCGTCTCCGTTCTAAATGGCTTATCCCTTATTCTTATGTGCAGCGGAGAAGAACGGGCCAGCGGGAAGACCACCCAGAGGGAGGAGAGACCCACGGCCCTGTGCAAACTGGGGGGGGGGGCCCACCGGGAACAGAGGGGGACCCGGCTGTGGGGGGTAGGGGTCCGACAATGAAGCGGGTCTCGATAGAGGGTTGGGGGAACTGCCAAAGGTGTAGAACCGCCAAAGGCCACTGGGAGCGTAAGGGGGTGCCCAATGCAACCCAGTGGAGGGCTGTCAAGAACCAAGGGGGGGGGGGGGGGGGGGGGGGGGGGGGGGGGGAGGGCGCCTGTGGCCACGTGCGGCGGCAATCCTGGTTCACCGCCGTGAGCAGAAGATTAAACAGCTCGATTAACTTTATGTAACTTTTTCAGCGCCAGTCAACTCTGTGTGCACTGTCTAGGTGAGGTCAGCTGTGTACTTTTATGGATTGTATGCAAAAATAAAGCATTTCACTGTACCTAGGTGTCATTGAATTGAATCGTTGAGGGCGATGATCGATCGTCTTGTTGGAGAATCTCCCTCGCCGTTGAACAAAGATCATAAGTGATAGAGGCAGAGTTAGGCCATTCAATAGACAATAGACAACAGGTGCAGGAGTAGGCCATTCAGCCCTTCGAGCCAGCACCGCCATTCAATGTGATCATGGCTGATCATCCCCAATCAGTACCCCGTTCCTGCCTTCTCCCCATATCCCCTGACTCCGCTATCTTCTAGAGCCCTATCTAGCTCTCTCTTGAAAGTATCCAGAGAACCGGCCTCCACCGCCCTCTGAGGCAGAGAATTCCACAGACTCACGACTCTCTGTGTGAAAAAGTGTTTCTTCGTCTCCGTTCTATGTGGCTTACCCCTTATTCTTAAACTGTGGCCCCTGGTTCTGAATTCCCACAACATCGGGAACATGTTTCCTGCCTCTAGCGTGTCCAAACCCTTAACAGTCTTATATATTTTAATGAGATAGGGCCCTTCTCCTTGTGGCAGTGTGGATTTCCTCTGGGTATTCCGGTTTTCTCCCAAATTCCAAAGACGTGCAGTTTGAACCCTTAACAATCTTATATGTTTCAATGAGATCCCCTCATATCCTTCTGAACTCTTTTAGGACCGAGATGGGAAAACATTTTTCATAAAGAGAGTGGTGAATCTGTGGAATTCTCTGCCACAGAATGTAGTTGAGGCCAATTCATTGGCTATATTTAAGAGGGAGTTAGATGTGGTCCTTGTGGCTAAAGGGATCAGGGGGTATGGAGAGAAGGCAGGTACAGGATACTGAGTTGGATGATCAGCCATCATCATATTGAATGGTGGTTCAGGCTCGAAGGGCCGAATGGCCTACTCCTGCACCTATTTTCAATGTTTCTATGTTTCTAACTCCAGAGTATACAAGCCCAGCCGCTCCATTCTCTCTATTCGGCCCATCAAGTCAACTCTGCCATTCAACCATGGCTGATCTATATTTCCCTCCAAACCCCATTCTCCTGCCTTCTCCCCATGACACCTGGCACGCTTACTGATCAAGAATGTGTCAATCTCCGCCTTAAAAATATCCATTGACTTGGCCTCCACTGCCTACTGCGCTCAAAAAAAATTTGCATATTTGCCGATCAGTTTAATTTTCAGTTTAAGTCCAGAATTGCCTTTCCCATGGAAACACAGCCAACAAAAATGTGGACGTCTTATTGTAGTGCCTCACTATCTCTTCAAGCTGTAAGAAAACATGTTGGTGCCTGACTTCAGATCAATTGAGATCACATCTTTGTACAATGCAGTGGGTTCATGAAAGTTCAAACACAAAGAAAAAGGCAAACTTGGTTTTCACCTGCCACCCGTCAGAGTGAACAAACTCAGTAACACGTGTGCTGCCAACTCGACTCCACTGATAGTGCAGTCACCTACCTCTGCTGCCAACATCTGGGTAATGCCGCATCTTGGGCGGCACGGTGGCGCAGCGGTAGAGTTGCTGCCTTACAGCGCTCACAGCGCCAGAGACGCAGGTTCCATCCCGACCACGGGTGCTGTCTGTACAGAGTTTGTACGTTGTACACACAGAGAGTGGTGAATCTCTGGAATTCTCTGCCTCAGAAGGTAGTTGAGGCCAGTTCATTGGCTATATTTAAGAGGGAGTTAGATGTGGTCCTTGTGGCTAAAGGGATCAGGGGGTATGGAGAGAAGGCAGGCACAGGATACTGAGTTGGATGATCAGCCATGATCATATTGAATGGCGGTGCAGGCTAGAAGGGCCGAATGGCCTACTCCTGCACCTAATTTCTATGTTTCTATGTTTCTAAACACGGTCTCAGGCGCTGTAAGGCGGCAACTCTGCTGCTGCACCAGTCTATGAAAGTAAGCATGTAGGTACAGCAGGCAGTGAAGAAAGCAAATGGCATGTTGGCCTTCATAACAAGAGGAGTTGAGTATAGGAGCAAAGAGGTCCCTCTGCAGTTGGACAGGACCCTAGTGAGACCACACCTGGAGTATTGTGTGCAGTTTTGGTCTCCAAATTTGAAGAAGGACATTTGTGCTATTGAGGGAGTGCAGCGTATGTTCACAAGGTTAATTCCCAGGATGGCGGGACTGTCATATGCTGAGAGAATGGAGCGGCTGGGCTTGTATACTCTGGAGTTTAGAAGGATGAGAGGGGATCTTACTGAAACATATAAGATTATTATGGGTTTGGACACGTTAGATGCAGGAAACATGTTCCCGATATTGGAGTCCAGAACCAGGGGCCACGGTTTAAGAATAAGGGGTAAGCCATTTAGAACGGAGACGAGGAAACACAGAGAGTGGAGGATCTTATCGATACTTACAAAATTCTTAAGGGGTTGGACAGGCTAGATACAGGAAGATTGTTCCCGATGTTGGGGAAGTCCAGGACAAGGGGTCACAGTTTAAGGATAAGGGGGAAATGTTTTAAGACCGAGATGAGAAAAACATTTTTCACACAGAGAGTGGTGAATCTCTGGAACTCTCTGCCACAGAAGGTAGTTGAGGCCAGTTCATTGGCTATATTTAAGAGGGATTTAGATGTGGCCCTTGTGGCTAAAGGGATCAGGGGGTACGGAGAGAAGGCAGGTACGGGATACTGAGTTGGATGATCAGCCATGATCATATTGAATGGCGGTGCAGGCTCGAAGGGCTGAATGGCCTACTCCCGCACCTATTTTCTATGTTTCTATGTTCTCCCCGTTACCTGCGTGGGTTTTCTCCGAGATCTTTGGTTTCCTCCCACACTCCAAAGGCGTACAGGTTTGCAGGTTAATTGGCTTGGTGTAAGTGTAAATTGTCCCTAGTGTGTGTAGGATAGTGTTAGTGTGCGGGGATCGCTGGTCGGCGCGGACTCAGTGGGCGGAAGGGCCTGTTACCGCACTGTATCTTGAAACTAATCAAAACTAAAGCTCAAATGACTCATAAAACACGGAAGACAGACAGAAAATGCTGGAGTAACTCCACGGGACAGCTACAGTGTTTACCTCTACCTGTATTGTATGCACCTCTCCTGAGCTTGCCGATCGTTTCACTGAACACCTCCGCTCAGTCCACCTTAACCTGATCTCCCAGTTACTCACCACTTCAACTCCCCCTCCCATTCCCACATTGACCTTTCTGTCCTGGGCCTCCTCCATTGTCAGAGTGAGGCCCAGTGCAAATTGGAGGAGCAGCTCCTCATATTTCGCTTGGGCAGTTTACACCCCAGCAGTATGAACATTGACTTCTCTAACTTCAGCTAGCCCTTGCTTTCCCTCTCTCTCCATCCCCTCCCCCTTCCCTGTTCTCCCACCGGTCTTACTGTCTCCGACTACATTCTATCTCTGTCCCGCCCACTCCCCTGACGTCAGTCTGAAGAAGGGTCTCGACCCGAAACGTCACCCGTTCCTTCTCTCCGGAGATGCTGCCTGTCTCACTGAGTTACTCCATCATTTTGTGTCGACGTTCGATTCAAACCAGCATCTGCAGTTCTTTCCTACATATTCTGTGTCTATATTCGGGTAAACCAGCATTTGCAGTTCCTTGGTAGACAAAAGTGCTGGAGAAACTCAGGGGGTGCAGCAACATCTATGGAGCGAAGAAAATAGGGAACGTTTCGGGTCGAAACCCTTCTTCAGAACCCATTTTTTTAATACAGTTTTCAAGAAGGAACTGCAGATGCTGGAGAATTGGAAGTAGACAAGCTGGCTGGAGAAACTCAGCGGGTGCAGCAGCATCTATGGAGCGAGGGAAATAGGCAACGTCTCACCGATGTGACCAAGCGTAGGCTTGCCGATCGTTTCGCCAAACATCGCCGCTCGGTCTGCATTAACCAACCTGATCTCCCTGTGGCTCAGCACTTCAACTCCCCCTCCCATTCCGAATACGACCTTTCTGTCCTGGGCCTCCTCCATTGCCAGAGTGAGCACCACCGGAAGAGTGAGCAGCATCTCAAATTCCGCTTGGGCAGTCTGCACCTCGGTGGCTTGAACATTGAATTCTCCAATTTCTGGTAGCCCTTGCTGTCTCCTCCCCTTCCCAGCTATCCCTCAGCCCTTTGGTTCCTCCTCTTCCTTTCTTCTCCCCCCCCCCACCCTGCATCAGACTGAAGAAGGGTTTCGGCCCGAAACGTTGACTATTTCCTTCGCTCCATAGATGCTGCTGCACCCGCTGAGTTTCTCCAGCAAGTTTGTCTACCTTCCTTTTTATTACAGTTTAGCTCTGCAGTTCCATCCCACATATCCCATAGAGAGAGTACAGAGGAGATTTACTAGAATGTTGCCTGGGTTTCAACAATTAAGTTACAGAGAAAGGTTGAATAAGTTAGGTCTTTATTCTCTGGAGCGCAGAAGGTTAAGGGGGGACTTGATAGAGGTCTTTAAAATGATGAGACAGAGTTGATGTGGATCAGCTTTTCTCTTTGAGAATTGGAAAGATTCAAACAAGAGGACATGACTTGAGAATTAAGGGACAGAAGTTTAGGGGTAACATGAGGGGGAACTTCTTTACTCAGAGAGTGGTAGCGGTGTGGAATGAGCTTCCAGTGGAAGTGGTGGAGGCAGGTTTGTTGGTATCATTTAAAAATAAATTGGATAGGCATATGGATGAGAAGGGAATGGAGGGTTATGGTATGAGTGCAGGCAGGTGGGACTAAGGGAAAAAAAGTTGTTCGGCACGGACTTGTAGGGCTGAGACGGCCTGTTTCCATGCTGTAATTGTTATATGGTTATATGGTTATATATTGACTCTTAAGCACCATGGGAGTGCTGAACAAACAGAGGTGTCATGTTTCAGACTACTGTTCAGGTCAAGGGAAATTCTCTACCCACTAGAATCCAACAGTTTAAATTTGACAGCACAGTGACGCAGTGATAGATTTATTGCCACAGCGCCGCAGAACTGGGTTAGACCCTGACTGATGGGCCTGTCCCACTTAGGCGATTTCTCAGGCGACTGCTGATGACTGTCAAGTTGCCGGCAGTCGCCTGAAAAAAACCGGCAACTGGACCGTCAGAGTGGAACACACGCACACACACACACACACACACACACACACACACACACACACACACACACACGCACACACGCACACACGCACACACGCACACACACAGATTCCTTCACCAGCCCGTTATGCAGGCGGGGGACAGGGCAAGCAGGGGGAGCGCTGTCTGAGTGAAAGTCACACGGTGCAAAACCAATGTGATACAGACACACACCGCGATGAACAGGAAGGTTGGCGCTGTAATTAAGACGGTGAAAGCACAGTGTACGGGAAGTCCTTTAAAAAAATGTGGGGGTGAGAAGGGGGGAGAAGTAGGGAGAAGGAGTGGAGACAACTTTTAAGAATCCAGGGATACACGGCCGTGAAGCTCGGCGGACATTTAACATTACCCATTGGTTATTCTTGGTTCTGAAAACTACTGCTTGCGTTCCTCCTGGCGACCCACCTGCGGCACGAGAATTCTCGCTACTCTCCACGGCGGCTTCATTCTGGTCGCCGCTAATTGTTCAACATGGTTTCTGATTTCCTGCCACATGGCAATGATATGCAACGATTACCAGGTAGACTTGGTAAAACTGTAAATTGTCCGTAACATACAAGATAAAACTAGTGTATGGGCAACTGCTGGTCGGCGCGGACTCAGTAGGCCAAAGGGCCAGCTTCCATGTTGTATCTCCAATACTAAAACTACCAAATAGTGAAAGGCTTGGATAGAGTAGATGTGGAGAGGATGGTTCCACTAGTGGGAGAGTCTAGGACTAGAGTTCATAGCCTCAGAATTAAAGGACGTTCCTTTAAAAGGAGATGAGGAGGAATTTATTCCATCAGAGGGCAGTGAATCTGTGGAATTCAGGATAGACAGGGCACGTACGTGAGGATGCTCTTCATTGACTATAGCTCTGCATTCAATACGGTCATCCCCACCAAGCTCACCACCAAACTCCACCAGCTAGGCCTCAGCTCGCCGATATGCCATTGGATCCTGAATTTTCTGACGGAGCGACCGCAGGCAGTGAGACTGGGCCCGCACCTGTCCTCCACTATCACCCTGAGCACCAGCACACCACAGGGCTGTGTACTAAGCCCCATGCTCTACTCCCTCTTCACTCACGACTGTGTGTGATACATTCGACACCAACACCATCGTGAAGTTTGCAGACGACACAACAGTGATTGGGCTGATCACCAACGGTGATGAAACAAAATACAGAGTGGAGGTGCAGAACCTGGCGGACTGGTGCACACGTAACAACTTGTCACTAAACACCTCCAAGACCAAGGAGCTGATTATTGACTTCAGGAGGTCCCATAATGGAGAATACGCCCCAATCTCCATCTACGGGGAAAGTGTGGAGAGAGTGTCCAGCTTTAAGTTTCTGGGCACTCACATTTCAGAGGACCTCACATGGTCCACCAACACCGCTGCGCTGGTCAAGAAGGCACAGCAACGACTGTTCTTCCTGAGGACATTAAAAAAGACTGGTCTGCCCCAACAGCTGCTGACAACGTTCTACCGCTGCACCACAGAGAGCATATTAACGTATGGCATCTCTGTGTGGTATCTCAGCTGCACGGAGGCGGAGAGGAGAGCTCTTCAGCGCGTCGTCCACAGAGCGCAGAGGATTATTGGGACACAGCTACCAGCCTTGGAGGGCATCTACCACACACGGTGCCTCAGGAAGGCCGTCAGCATCCATAAAGACTCCTCACACCCTTGTAACGGACTGTTCGAACTACTTCCCTCCGGCAGACGTTACAAGGCCATCTACGCACGAACCTCCAGACTCAGGAACAGCTTTATCCCCAGAGCTATAGCGGCTCTGAACCAGCCCTGCTGAGTGCCCCTCATCCCCCCTAGACTGTCTCCCTCGGATGGTCACGTCACACAGACACATCTGCACTTTAGTCTGTTTGAACTGTTTTGACTATTTTACTGTTCTTTTACAAACCATGTTCTCGGGGTATCTAAATCTAAATTTTATTAGTTATTTATGTTATGACATCAGATGGAAGCTGCATTCCAAATCTCGTTACACTTATGTGCAATGACAATAAAATATATTATTATTATTATTGCCACAGAGTATTTGGTCCATGTCTCCAAATGGGAACAATAAAATTCTTACTTGCACAATAGATATGTAAACATCATACTCTGTAGACACCATAGATAAATAATAAAAAGTCCAGCATATTTATACATATATAGTACTAGATTAAGTGGGTAATGTGGGGGAGGCTTTCTGGAGCGCTAGTATGGGTGTTGTGGGCCGAAGGGACTGGTTTCCAGATGGCTAGTATGGACATTGTGGGCCAAATGGATTCTTGGGCTGGCGGCTCAGTCACTCAAGCCTGTTGTGCTGGCAGCTCACTCACTCACGGCTGGTGGGCTCGCTGTTCACTCACGGCTATTCCTTGAAATTCCGTTTCAAGCAGAGTGCA
This sequence comes from Leucoraja erinaceus, assembly GCF_028641065.1. Taxonomy (NCBI): domain Eukaryota; kingdom Metazoa; phylum Chordata; class Chondrichthyes; order Rajiformes; family Rajidae; genus Leucoraja; species Leucoraja erinaceus. Next base: position 109,310 of record NW_026576192.1, on the reverse strand, counting down.
AGGCCACCAACTTCAAGTGCAGTTTCATATCAGTTCAAGCAGGGTGCAAGGCCACTAAAGACAGCGAGTCGTGATCGTCCCCCTCCCCCATCTTGCAGAGACTGAGCCACGCCCACATTTCCGGGTTTTATAGTCCCTCCCCCCCCCCCACCAGAAGGGGCGTGTCCTTCATGGCCTAATTGACAGGAGAGAGAATCTCAACATTTTTTAAACACTAATAACTCTTTTATTTTTCATCGATGGGAAAAATCCCCGGCACCTGATGAGCGGAGGGGGACTCTAAGATTGCCAAAAATCACAGCCGTACGTGGTGGCATTTTTTCTAAAATCAATATCAAGTGCAAACAGGAAGTGGTCAAGATTAGACTTTTAATTATATAGAAGGCAAGGCAGCTCTAATTAGGCAAGGCAGCTTGCTTTAGCACTTTCAAAACCAAAGGCAACACAGCTTTAGCACTTTCAAACCAAAACACCCTTTCGCATTTTCAAACTATATTTTCAAACCACATTAAGGGCACTGACAGGTCAGTAAAACGGCTCACAGTTTAGTAGACATGTGTTCACTGTTATTCACAGCTCAGACAATTCCAGCATGTCCAAGCCCAGCTGCTCCTTTCTACGTGACAATAAATTATCTCCCTCTGTCCCCAGGCTGTTGCATGTGCCCACTTGCTATTGAGGGAGTGCAGCGTAGGTTTACAAGGTTCATTCCCGGGATGGCGGGACTGTCATATGCTGAGAGAATGGAGCAGCTGGGCTTGCACACTCTGCAGTTTAGAAAAATTAGAGGGAATCTTATTGAAACATATAAGATTATTAAGGGTTTGGACACGCAAGTGGCAGGAATCATGTTCCCGATGTTGGGGGAGTCCAGAACCAGTGGCCACAGTTTAAGAATAAGGAGTAAGCCATTTAGAATGGAGACGAGGAAACATTTTTTCTCACAGAGAGTTGTGAGTCTGTGGAATTCTCTATCTCAGAGGGCGGTGGAGGCCGGTTCTCTGGATACTTTCAAGAGAGAGCTAGATAGGACTCTTAAAGATAACGGAGTCAGGGGATATGGGGAGAAGGCAGGAACGGGGTACTGAATGGGGATGATCAGCCATGATCACATCGAAGGGCCGAACGGCCTACTCCTGCACCTATTGTCTATTGACTATTGTAAAACCCCGACACAAGAAAATATCCCAAGTGATGGACATTGCAACTTATTGGTCTTCTCACCATCTCGACTGTTTTTGTAAACCGGCATTTGCACTACCCTGTGGCTTTGGGTGAGGGGTGACCTTGTAGGGGTATGCATAATGTCATGAGAGAAACAGACAGAGTAGATGCACTGAATCTCTTGCTCAGGGGTAGGGAAATTCAAGGGCTAGAGGGCATGGGTTTAAGGTGAGAGGGGAAAGATTTAATAGGAACTTAAGGGGCAATTTTTCATTCAATGGGTGGTGGGTGTATGGAACGAGCTGCCAAAGGAGATAGCTGAGGCTGATACTATAACAACACTTAAAATACACTTGGACAGGTACATGGACAGGAAAGGTTTAGAGGGAAGATATGGACAGAATTATCAATGATTTAGATGAAGAGATTCAAAGTAACATTAACAAATTTGCAGCTGATACAAAGCTGGGTGGCAGTGTGAACTGTGAGGGGGATGCTATGAGAATGCAGGGTGACTTGGACCGGTTGGGGAGTGGGCAGATGCATGGCAGATGCAGTTTAATGTGGATCAATGTGAAGTTATCCACTTTGGTAGCAAAAACAGGAAGGCAGATTACTATCTAAATTGTGTCAAGTTGTGAAAAGGGGAAGTACAATGGGATCTGGGGGTCCTTGTTCATCAGTCCATGAAAGTAAGCATGCAGGTACAGCAGGCAGTGAAGAAAGCGAATGGCATGTTGGCCTTTATAACAAGAGGAGTTGAGTATAGGAGCAGAGGTCCTTCTGTAGTTGTACAGGGCCCTAGTGAGACCACACCTGGAGTATTGTGTGTAGTTTTGGTCCCCTAATTTCGGGAAGGACATTCTTGCTATTGAGGGAGTGCAGCGTAGGTTCAATAGCTTAAGTCCCAGGATGGCGGGACTGTCATATGCTGAGAGAATGGAGCAGCTGGGCTTGTATTCTCTGGAATTTAGAAGGATGAGAGGGAATCTCATTGAAACAAATAAGATTGGTAAGGGTTTGGACACGCTAGAGGCAGGAAACATGTTCCCGATGTTGCGGGAGTCCAGAACCAGGGGCCACAGTTTAAGAATAAGGGGTAAGCCATTTAGAACGGAGATGAGTAAAACACTTTTTCACACAGAGAGTTATGAGTCTGTGGAATTCTCTGCTTCAGAGGGTGGTGGAGGCCGGTTCTATGGATATTGTCAAGAGAGAGCTAGATAGGGCTCTTAAAGATAGCGGAGTCAGGGGATATGGGGAGAAGGCAGGAACAGGGTACTGATTGGGTATGATCAGCCATGATCACATTGAATGGCGGTGCTGGCTCGAAGGGCCGAATGGCCTACTCCTGCACTTATTGCCTATAGTCTATTGTCCCATCTACACTAGTTCCACCTGTCTACATTTGGTCCTTATCCCTCCAAACCTGTCCTATCCATGTACCTGCCTAACTGCTTCCTAAACATTGCGATAGTCCCTCCCTCAACTACCTCCTCTGGCAGCTTGTTCTATACACCCACCATCCTTTATGTAAAAAAGTTACCCCTCAGATTACTATTAAGTCTTTCCCCCTTCACCTTGAACGTATGTCTTCTGGTCCTCGATTCCCCTACTCTGGGCAAGAGGCCCTGTGCATCTACCCGATCTATTCCTCTCATGGTTTGAAACACAATTTATATGACTTCTGATCCATGTCCAGATGTTGTTATGGTACCCACCTCATAGAAACAGAAACATAGAAAATAGGTGCAGTAGTAGGCCATTCGGCCCTTCGAGCCTGCACCGCCATTCAATATGATCATGGCTGATCATCCAACTCAGTATCCCGTACCTGCCTTCTCTCCATACCCCCTGATCCCCTTAGCCACAAGGGCCACATCTAACTCCCTCTTAAATATAGCCAATGAACTGGCCTCGACTACCCTCTGTGGCAGAGAGTTCCAGAGATTCACCACTCTCTGTGTGAAAAAAATTCTTCTCATCTCGGTTTTAAAGGATTTCCCCCTTATCCTTAAGCTGTGGCCCCCTTGTCCTGGACTTCCCCAACATCGGGAGCAATCTTCCTGCATCTAGCCTGTCCAACCCCTTAAGAATTTTGTAAGTTTCTATAAGATCCCCTCTCAATCTCCTAAATTCTAGAGAGTATAAACCAATTCTATCCAGTCTTTCTTCATAAGACAGTCCTGACATCCCAGGAATCAGTCTGGTGAACCTTCTCTGCACTCCCTCTATGGCAATAATGTCCTTCCTCAGATTTGGAGACCAAAACTGTACGCAATAGTACAGTACCAGGTGTGGTGGCAGAGAATTCCACAGATTCACCACTCTCTGTGAGAAAAATGTTTTTCTCATCTCGGTCCTAAAAGATTTCTCCCTTATCCTTATTCCTCCTATTCCTATTCCATTCCTTGTCTCCAGAGATGCTGCCTGTCCCGCTGAGTTACTCCAGCATTTTGTGTCCATCTTCGGTGTAAAGCAGGCATCTGCAGTTCTTTCCTTTCTGCACAAACTTCCAAAGGGGGGGGGGGGGGGGGAGCAGGGGCGTTAGCCTTCGCTTCCTGGCCAAGCATATTTGATATCTGCTTAGGGGATCCTGCAATATGCAACTTGTCGGCCAAGCCTGTCTGCATAACAAATGGATTCCATCAGATATGACTCATATTTCCATACAAATGTAAATTCTCTGCTTTTTAATATATTTTCAGTCGAATTGCCCCTTTTGCTCGCTGCAACATTTAAATAACACATCAATCAGTCATCACAGCCCAAAGCAAAGAAAGCTCGGCTCAAACCTGTGGATCTAGTTTCACAACTAACCGAAGGTACAAAGTGTGCTGCAAGGAACTGCAAGTGCTGGTTTACACACCAAAGGTAGACACAAAATGCTGGAGTGACTCAGTGGGGCAGGCAGCATCTCTGGAGAGAAGGAATGGGTGACGTTTCGGGTCGAGACCCGAAGAGGTTCTGAAGAAGAGTCTCGACCCGAAACGTCGCCCATTCCTTCGTCTCCACAGATGCTGCCTGACCCGCTGAGTTACTCCAGCACTCTGTGAAATGTCACCTGTCCATGTTCTCCAGAGATGCTGCCTGACCCGCTGAGTTACTCCAGCACTCTGTGAAACGTCACCTATCCGTGTTCTCCACAGATGCTGCCTGACCCGCTGAGTTACTCCAGCACTCTGTGAAACGTCACCTATCCATGTTCTCCACAGATGCTGCCTGACCCGCTGAGTTACTCCAGCACTCTGTGAAACGTCACCTATCCATGTTCTCCACAGATGCTGCCTGACCCGCTGAGTTACTCCAGCACTGTGTTACTTCCCAGGTGAAGGGCGGTTTGATTGGTAACTGGGTGGACAAAGACCAGGGATGAAAGTACAAAAAGGTTTTGGGATGTGGGAGTAAACCAGAGCACTTGGGGGAAACTTACAGAAATGTACAAAATTCTTAAGGGGTTGGACAGGCTAGATGCAGGAAGATTGTTCCCGATGTTGGGGAAGTCCAGGACAAGGGGTCACAGTTTGAGGATAAGGGGGAAATCTTTTAGGACCGAGATGAGAACTTTTTTTTTTCACACAGAGAGTGGTGAATCTGTGGAATTCTCTGCCACAGAAGGTAGTTGAGGCCACAGTTCATTGGCTATATTTAAGAGGGGGTTAGATGAGGCCCTTGTGGTTAAAGGGATCAGGGGGTATGGAGAGAAGGCAGGTACGGGATACTGAGTTGGATGATCAGCCATGATCATATTGAATAGTGGTGCAGGCTCGAAGGGCCGAATGGCCTACTCCTGCACCTATTTTCTATGTTTCTATGTTTCTAAAACACGGTCTCAGGCGCTCTATAAAACCCATGCGGACACAGGGAAAGCGTGCAAACTCCACGCAGACAGCACCCAAGATCAGCATTGAAGCCAGGTCTCAGACACCGTGAGGCCGTGGCTTTACCAGCTGTGCCACAGAAGGATGAGTGAACATATAAGGTTTGGACACGCTAGAGACAGGAAACATGTTCCCAATGTTGGGGGTGTTCAGAACCAGGGGCCACAGTTTCAGAATAAGGGGTAAGGCATTTAGAACGGAGATGAGAAAACACTTTTTCGCTCAGCGACACAATACACAATAGATGCAGGAGTAGGCCATTCGGCCCTTCGAGCCAGCACCACCATTCAATGGGATCATGGCTGATCATCCACAATCAGTACCCCGTTCCTGCCTTCTCCCCATATCCCCTGACTCCGCTATTTTTAAGAGCCCTATCAAGCTCTTTCTTGAAAGTATCTAGAGAACCGGCCTCCACCGCCCTCTGAGGCAGAGAATTCCACAGACTCACAACTCTCTGTGAGAAAAAGTGTTTCCTCATCTCCGTTCTCAATGCCTTACTCCTTATTCTTAAACTGTGGCCCCTGGTTCTGGACTCCCCCAACATCGGGAACATGTTTCCTGCCTCTAGCGTGTCCACACCCTTAATAATCTTGTATGTTTCAATGGGATGCAATATATCTAAACTTCACAAGCTGGGCTTCACAGTATCATCAAAGACCCACACCATCCTGGCCACACACTCATCTCCCTGCTACCTTCAGGTAGAAGGTACAGGAGCCTGAAGACTGCAACAACCAGGTTCAGGAATAGCTACTTCCCCACAGCCATCAGGCTATTAAACCTGGCTCGGACAAAACTCTGATTATTAATAACCCATTATCTGTTATTTGCACTTTATCAGTTTATTTATTCATGTGTGTATATATTTATATTATGGTATATGGACACACTGATCTGTTTTGTAGTCAATGCCTATTATGTTCTTTACACCAGTCATTGAAATTAGGCATGCAGGTGCAGCAGGCAGTGAAGAACGTTAATGGTATGTTAGCATTCATAGCAAAAGGATTTGAGTATAGGAGCAGGGAGGTTCTACTGCAGTTGTACAGGGTCTTGGTGAGACCACACCTGGAGTATTGCGTACAGTTTTGGTCTCCAAATCTGAGGAAGGACATTATTGCCATAGAGGGAATGCAGAGAAGGTTCACCAGACTGATTCCTGGGATGTCAGGACTGTCTTATGAAGAAAGACTGGATAGAATTGGTATATACTCTATAGAATTTAGGAGATTGAGAGGGGATCTTATAGAAACTTACAAAATTCTTAAGGGGTTGGACAGGCTAGATGCAGGAAGATTGTTCCCGATGTTGGGGAAGTCCAGGACAAGGGGTCACAGCTTAAGGATAAGGGGGAAATCCTATAAAACCGAGATGAGAAAAACTTTTTTCACACAGAGAGGGGTGAATCTCTGGAACTCTCTGCCACAGAGGGTAGTTGAGGCCAGTTCATTGGCTATATTTAAGAGGGAGTTAGATGTGGCCCTTGTGGCTAAGGGGATCAGGGGGTATGGAGAGAAGGCAGGTACGGGATACTGAGTTGGATGATCAGCCATGATCGTATTGAATGGCGGTGCAGGCTCGAAGGTGCGAATGGCCTACTCCTGCACCTAATTTCTATGTTTCTATGTTCTGTGTGCTGAAGCAAAGCAAGAATTTCATTGTCCCATCAGGGACACATGACAATAAACTCGCTTGGACTTGAGCTGGGCGATAGCAAGATAATGCTGGGTTACACAGAAAAGCTGGAGAAACTCAGCGGGTGCAGCAGCATCTATGGAGCGAAGGAAATAGGCAACGTTTCGGGCCGAAACCCTTCTTCAGACTGATCAGGGGTGGGGGTGGGGGGGACAAGAAAGGGAAAAGGAGTAGCCGGAAGGCTGGAGGGTGGGAGGAGACAGCAGGGGAGCTGAGGAAGGGGAGGAGACAGCAAGGACTAACAGAATTGGGAGAAGTCGATGTTCATGCCCCCGGGGTGCAGACTCCCCAAACGGAATATGAGGTGCTGTTCCTCCAATTTCCGGTGAGGAACATATTCCGTTTGGGGAGTCTGCACCCCGGGGGCATGAACATCGACTTCTCCCAATTCTGTTAGTCCTTGCTGTCTCCTCCCCTTCCTCAGCTCCCCTGCTGTCTCCTCCCACCCTCCAGCCTTCCGGCTACTCCTCCTTTTCCCTTTCTTGTCCCCACCCACCCCCACCCCTGATCAGTCTGAAGAAGGGTTTCGGCCCGAAACGTTGCCTATTTCCTTCGCTCCATAGATGCTGCTGCACCCGCTGAGTTTCTCCAGCTTTTCTGTGTAACCTTCGATTCTCCAGCATCTGCAGTTCCCTCTTAAACACCAAGATAATGCTACTGGACTGTTGTAGTCAGGTGTCTGTCCTGTTATAACCTGGGCTGTAAATTGTTTGCTTACTGCCTGGTCTCATCTGTCAGGAAGAACATTGTGGAAGATAATGACGTGTATTAATGAGGTTAACAATTGGAATAAGGCCAGCCATTGTCTCGAGTGAAAAACAAACTGTTGGTGACAAAATGTGTAGGCAAGAACTGCCAATGCTGCTTTATACCAAAGATAGACAACTAATACGCTGCCTGACTTGGAAAGTTCTCCTAGCAGCTTAGACACAACATGCAGGAGCAACCTAGCGGGTCAGGCTGCATCTCTGGAGAAACGGAGCAGGTGACGTTTCGGCTCGAGACCCTTCTTCAGACCCGGACTTGATTGTATTTATGGATGGTATTTCTGATTTGTTTGGAGAAGGGTTGCCTGGAGAAGGGTCACGACCCAAAGTGACACCCTACTCCTTTCTAATAGACAATAGACAATAGGTGCAGGAGGAGGCCATTCGGCCCCTTGAACCAGCACCGCCATTCACTGTGATCATGGCTGATTGTCCCCTATCAATAACCCGTGCCTGCCTTCTCCCCATATCCCTTGATTCCTCTAGCCCCTAGAGCTCTATCTAACTCTCTCTCTCTTAAATCCATCCAGTGACTTGGCCTCCACTGCCCTCTGTGGCAGGGAATTCCATAAATTCACAACTCTCTGGGTTAAAAAGTTTTTTCTCACCTCAGTCCTAAATTCCTTTATTCTAAGACTGTGGCCCCTGGTTCTGGACTCGCCCAACATTGGGAAAAAAATTCCTGCATCTAGCTTGTTCAGTCCTTTTATAATTTTATATGTTTCTATAAGATTTCCCCTCATCCTTCTAAACTCCAGTGAATACAAGCCTAGTCTTTTCAATCTTTCCTCATATGACAGTCCCGCCATCCCAGGGATCAATCTCGTGTCCTTCCTCAAATTAGGTTCCATTAGAAGACCAAATTAGGAGAATAGAAACATAGAAACTAGGAGCAGGAGTAGGCCATTCGGCCCTTCGAGCCTGCACCGCCATTCAATGTAATCATGGCTGATCATCCAACTCAGTATCCTGTACCTGCCTTCTCTCCATACCCCCTGATCCCTTTAGCCACAAGGGCCACATCTAACTCCCTCTTAAATATAGCCAATGAACTGGCCTCAACTACCTTCTGCGGCAGAGGATTCCACAGATTCACCACTCTCTGTGTGAAAAAGGTTTTCCTCATCTCGGTCCTAAAAGATTTCCCCCTTATCCTTAAACTGTGACCCCTTGTTCTGGACTTCCCCAACATCGGGAACAATCTTCCTGCATCTAGCCTGTCCAACCCCTTAAGAATTTTGTAAGTTTCTATAAGATCCCCCCTCAATCTTCTAAATTCTAGCGAGTACAAACCGAGTCTATCCAGTCTTTCTTCATATGAAATTTCCTCAGATTAGGAGACCAAAACCGTACGCAATACTCCAGGTGTGGTCTCACCAAGACCAAGAATGGAGGGAAGTTCCTCTCTCCATTCCCTTCCACCTGCCATCCCTCCCCTTGGTTCTATATTTCACTCCTCATCTTCTTTCCATATTGGATCCCAGCATCTCCATCCTTTGAGAAGGGTGTCCTGAAGTAGGGTACCCTTGTAAAAAAGATGGCTGCCAGCCGGTCACGATGGCGTAGAGGTAGAATTGCTGCATCATTGCGAACGCAGCGCCGGAGACGCGGGTTCGATCACCACCACCGGTGCTGTCTGTAGGGAGTTTGCACGTTCTCCCCGTGACCTGCGTGGGATCTTCGGTTTCCTCCCACACTCCAAAGGCATACAGGTTTGTAGGTTAATTGGCTTGGTATATGTAATAAATGTCTCCAGAGGGTGTAGGGTAGTGTTAATGTGCGGGGATCGCTGGTCAGCACGGGCCCGGTGGGCCGAAGGGCCTGTTTCCATGCTGTATCTCTGAACTAAACTAAACTAAAAAGGGGGTCCCGACCCAAAAAGTCGCCCATCCTTTTTCTCCAGAGATGCTGCCAGATCCACTGAGTTACTCCAGCACTTTATGTCTGCGGTATATACCTGCATCTGCAGTTCCATTCTACACATCTCCACCTTTTGGTCTTCTCCACTTGTTACTATCTCCCCCGCCCGATTCAATAGACAATAGACAATAGGTGCAGGAGTAGGCCATTCGGCCCTTTAAGCCAGCACCGCCATTCAATGTGATCATGGCTGATCATCCCCAATCAGTACCCCGTTCCTGCCTTCTCCCCATATCCCCCGACTCCGCTATTTTTAAGAGCACTATCTAGCTCTCCCTTGAAAGCATTCAGAGAACCTGCCTCCACCGCCCTCTGAGGCAGAGAATTCCACAGACTCACAACTCTCTGTGAGAAAAAGTTTTTCCTTGTCTCCGTTCTAAATGGCTTATCCCTTATTCTTAAACTGTGGCTCCTGGTTCTGGACTCCCCCAACATCGGGAACATGTTTCCTGCCTCTAGCGTGTCCAAACCCTTAACAATCTTTCAATGAGATCCCCTCTCATCCTTCTAAACTCCAGAGTAGACAAGCCCAGCCGCTCCATTCTCTCAGCATATGACAGTCCCGCCATCCCGGGAATTAACCTTGTAAACCACTCCCTCAATAGCAAGAATGTCCTTCCTCAAATTAGAGGATTCATCAACCCCTCCTTACCTGAAGCCACCCATCACTCACCAGTACTTGCCCTACCCCTTCCCTGCACCCCCTCTACCCACCAGCTGCCCTCTACATGGTCAGCATGAAGAACGACCCCAACCCAAAACTTTATCTGTCCATTTCCCTCCAGAGATGCCGCCTGACCCGCAGTTACTCCAAGAGTTTCTTTCTCATTCTTTCACGACAATAACACGGCACGTTGGCGCAGCGGTAGAGTTGCCGCCTTGCAGCGATGGGGTCCCGGGTTCGATCCTGACTACGGGTGCTGTTTGCGTGGAGTTTGTACCTTCTCCACGTGACCGCATGGGTTTCCTCCGGGTCCCTCCCACACTCCAAAGGCAAGCAGGTTTGTGGGTTAATTGGCTTCTGTAAAATTGTAAATTGGCCCTCGTGAGTAGGATAGTGTTGTTGTACGGGGTGATCGCTGGAGGGCTGATGGGCCTGTTTCCGTGCTGTATCTCTAAAAAAGTTTGTTCTAAAGAGTTGAAGGTGGATTAGGTTGAAGGTGGAACCCTAGGGTTCTGAAAGAGGTGGCTTTAGAGATTGTGGAGGCATTGACTGTGATGTTTCAGGAATCACTAGAGTTAGGAGTAGTCTCAGATAATTGGAAATTTGCCAATATTACCCTGCTGCACAAGAAGGGAGCAAAGCAGAATAGTGGGAACTATAGGCCGGTTAGCCTGACTTCCCCTTCAGAAGATGGCGTCATTTTAGAAGATGGCGGCGCTGGCTTAACAGCTGCGGCCCACCTGCAGTCCGTCTGTTTTTTTTTTTTTCTTTCGTTTTGTTTTTTGCCATGTTTTAGTTAATTTTGTTTTATTAAGTGTGTGTATGTGTGTGGGTGGGGTGGGAGAAACATGCTTTGGCCTCTTCCTTCGGGGGATGCGACTTTTTCTTCGGTCGTATCCCCCGTCTCCGTCTGCGCCGAGGCCTAATGGCGGAGCTGGCGGCAACGGAGCTGTAGCGGCGGCAGCAGCAGCAGCGGAGACCTGACTCGGCCTCTGAGCTGTGGCGAGGCAGCGACCACCCGCGGAGTTTGAACCGTCGCCTCGGCGCAGAGGGAGAACAAAGAGGGAAGAGCCAGAGACTTTAAGATTTTGCCTTCCACCACAGTGAGGAGGTGTTTGGTGAACTCACTGTGGTGGTTGTTAAATTTGTGTTGACTATGTGTTTTGTCATTTTTTTGTAAATTATATGTATGACTGCAGGGAAACAGAATTTCGTTCAGACCGAAAGGTCTGAATGACAATAAACGAATCTAATCTAATCTAATCTAACTTCAATGGTTGGTAAGATTTTAGAGTCCACTATAAAGGATGAGGTTATGGTGTACTTAGAAGTTCACAATAAAATAGGCCAATATCAGCTTGGCTTTGTGAAGGAGAGGTCTTGCCTGACAAATTTGCTGGAATTCTTTAAAGAAAGTAAATAGCAGGACAGACAAAGGAGGGTCAGTAGATGTTGTTTACTTAGATTTTCAGAAAACCTTTGATAAGGTGCCACACGTGAGGCTGCTTAGGAAGATGAGAGACCACAGTATCAAAGGGCAGATGCTAGCATGGATAGCAGGTTGGCTGGATGGCAGAAGGCAAAGAGTGGCAATAAAGGGGGCTTTTTCTGGTTGGCTGCCAGTGACTAGCGGAGTTCCGAAGGGCTCGATGTTGGGGTCGCTACTCTTCACGTTGTATATTAATGATCTGGACGAGGGGATTGAAGACTCTGTGGCCATGTTTACGGATGATGCGAAAATAGGTGGAAGGGCAGGTAGTGTAGAGAAAGCAGGGACCCTGCAGAAGGACTTGGACAGGTTGGGAGAGTGGGCAGAGAAGTGGCAGATGGAATATAGTGTAGCAAAGTGTGGAGTCATGCATTTTGGTAGCAGGAATAATGGCTTAAACTATTTTCTAAATGGGGAGAGAATCCAGATATCGGAGATGCAAAGAGACTTGGGAGTGCTGGTACAGGATTCCCCAAAAGTTAATCTGCAAGTCAAATCGGTCTTAAAGAAAGCAAACTCAATGAGTGCATTTAATTTAAGAGGACGTGTATAAAAACAGGGATGTTGTATTGAGGCTCTGTAAGGCGCTGGTCAGGCCACATTTGGAATAATGTGAGCAATTTTGAGCACCATATCTGAGGAAGGATGCGCTGGCTCTGGAGAGGGTCCAGAGGAGGTTTACAAGAATGGTCCCAGGAATGAGTGGGTTAACCTATGACGAGCTTTTGTCGGCACTGGGCCTGTACTCGCTGGAGTTTAGAAGAATGAGGGGGGACCTCATTTGAAACTTACAGAATAGTGAAAGGCTTGGATAGAGTGAATGTGGAGAGGATGTTTCCACTAGTGGGAGAGTCGAGGACGAGAGGTCAAAGCCTCAGAATCAAAGGACGCTCATTTGGGAAGGAGATGGGGAGAAATTTCTTAAGTCAGAGGGTGGTGAATCTGTGGAATTCTTTGCCACAGAAGGCTGTGGAGGTCAAGTCAGTGGATATTTTTAAGGCAGAGATAGACAGATTCTTGATTAGTATGGGTGTCAGAGGTTATGGGGAGAAGACAGGAGAATGGGGTTAGGAGGGAGAGATAGATCAGCCACGATTGAATGGTGGAGTAGATTTGATGGGCCGAATGGCCTAATTCTACTCCTATCACTTATGACCAGGGGTTCGATGCTGACTACTGGTGTGGTGTTTTCACGTTCTCCCAGTGACCTGCCTGGGTTTTCTCCGGGTGCTCTGGATCATTCCCACATTCCAAAAACGTTGCAGCGGTCCCTGGTGGTTAGTCACTCGTGGTGTGAACCCTCGGCTCTGGGGGTTGGGCCACGTGACTTGGTTAGGCGGGAAGAACGGGTCACGGGGTCCCCCCCCCCCCTGGGGTATATACACGGCTGGTAACACCCGTGCCCCCTTGTTGTGGTTCAGAGAGGTGCTCAGTGTTCATCTCATAAAGATCACTTGTTTGACAACACGTGTCTCGCCGTAACGTACAGGTTTGTGGGTTAATTGGCCTTTGTACATTGTCTCTAGCGTGTAGGATAACATAGAAACAGTGAGCAGGTGATCGTTGGACGGCCATTTTGACTCGGTGGGCTGAAGGGCCTGTTTGCCTGCTGCATCTCTGAACTAAACTTTTATTTTTTTTATTTTATTTTTATTAGAAGTACGGTAAATTACAATACTACACAACACATATGTCTTAATACATTTTTTGTATCGCTTCATTTTTTTTTGAGCTTTAAGAAAAAGATAGAAGTAAAGGAAGTAAAGAAAGTGCGCAAGAGTTGTCAAGTGCAAGAGTGTTGGGAAAAGAAAGCCCCTTAGAAAAGAAGTTAGAGAATGAAGTAAAGTGAGAAAATAGACCCTAGAAAAGAAAGAGAGAGAAAATAGAAACAATCGCTCTATTATAACATTAAACTCCGCAGAAAGGGGACTACCAACCAAGTCTGTTTTTGTTGTTTTACCTCCCGTTACCAGGTCCTGATACCGATTATTTATTTATTTATCTCTGAACTAAACTAAACACAACTGTAGTAAGTAAGCAAGTAAGTAAGTCATCTTTATTTATATAGGCTAGTTGAGTTTTGCTATTCAATGTGGCGATGAATGTTTTTTCAAAATATCTTGAATCCTTTCAGCATAGTGAGGGTGGGTGTTAAATCACATCATGTTGAAGCCAAAGTGCTTTATAGAGAAAAACATTACATTACCATACATCCATATAAAATGAAAAAGGGAAAAAAAAGACACAATACACTATAGGATTCAACATGAACATCCCCCCCACAGCAGAATCAACACTTTCCACTGTGAGGAAGGCACCAAAACGTCCAGTCCCTCCTCCTCCTCCTCCTAGTCCACCTGAGGTCGGTGCCTATTTGAAGCCTCCGCAGCCAGTCCCCGATGTTATAGGCCCTCCTGCCGGGAGGCCAACACCTTGGCTGACCTCGTTTCCAATTGTTAACCCAATTATTATTTGCAGTTGCCTTTCACAACGGGTCTTATTGACAAACGTGACAGATGGCAAGCAGAGTTTTCCAACTCAGAGTAGAAAGTAAATAGAGAAACAGTCTGCAGATCAGATTACAGCAGAGCCCAGGACAGCAGCAGTAACGTGACAATCCAGCATCATCTCCTGGAGTCTCACTGCTTGCAAAGTATTAAGACTCAGCTTGTTAGTTGATGAATCTTACGACAATTGAAGTCTCGAGCAAATGTCTTTATTTATAAAGGCAACCATTTTCATGTCTAAAATTACGAGAGGAATAGAGCGGGTAGGAGATTGAGGGGGGATCTAGAAGATCTTATAGAAACTTACAAAATTCTTAAGGGGTTGGACAGGCTAGATGCAGGAAGATTGTTCCCGATGTTGGGGAGGTCCAGAACAAGGGGTCACAGTTTAAGGATAAGGGAGAAGTCTTTTAGGACCGAGATGAGAAAAAGAAAATTCACACAGAAAGTGGTGAATCTGTGGAATTCTCTGCCACAGAAGGTAGTTGAGGCCAGTTCATTGGGTATATTTAAGAGAGATGTGGGCCTTGTGGCTAAAGGGATCAGGGGGTGTGGAGAGAAGGCAGGTATAGGATACTGAATTGGATGATCAACCATGATCATATTGAATGGCAGAGCAGGCTCGAAGGGCCGAATGGCCTACTCCTGCACCTAATTTCTATGTTTCTGTTTCCATGAGGTGGGTACTATGACAACATCTGGACATGGATCAGAAATCATATAAATTGTGTTTCAAACCATGAGAGGAATAGATCGGGTAGATGCACAGGGCCTCTTGCCCAGAGTAGGGGAATCGAGGACCAGAGGACATAGGTTCAAGGTGAAGGGGGAAAGGTTTAATAGTAATCTGAGGGGTAACTTTTTCACATAAACGATGGTGGGTGTATAGAACAAGCTGCCAGAGGAGGTAGTTGAGGGAGGGACTATCACAATGTTTAGGAAGCAGTTAGGCAGGTACATGGATAGGACAGGTTTGGAGGGATAAGGACCAAATGTAGACAGGTGGGACTAGTGTATATGGGACAATAGACAATAGGCAATAGGTGCAGTAGGCCATTCGGCCCTTCGAGCCTGCACCACCATTCAATGTGATCATGGCTGATCATCCCCAATCAGTACCCCGTTCCCGCCTTCTCCCCATATCCCCTGACTCCGCTATCTTTAAGAGCCCTATCTAGCTCTCTCTTGAATGTATCCAGAGAACCGGCCTCCACCGCCCTCTGAGGCAGAGAATTCCACAGACTCACAACTCTCTGTGTGAAAAAGTGTTTTACTCATCTCCGTTCTAAATGGCTTACCCCTTATTCTTAAACTGTGTGGCCCCTGGTTCTAGACACGTTGGTCAGAGTTGGGCCGAAGGGCCTGTTTCCATGCTGTGTCACTCTCTGACTCTATGACACTTTCTCCGAGCATAACACATATTGCTGGAGTAACTCAGCGCTTCTTCTTCTTCTGTCGTGTGTCTTTTAGACCTGCAGCTCCGTTGAGGTGAGCCAGGCCTCGTCCAGGTCATTCAGACCTCGTTCACCATTCGGTGGCCAACCGGTGTTTGGGGCAACTGGTGACAACGTGCTCCACTGTCTGTGTTGGGTCCCCACACACTCGCAGGAGGCGCTCACTGTCCACGAGGCCCCACCTCTTCATCGCTACTCCATAGCATCCGACGCCTGTCCTCAAGCAGTTGAGGGTTGTCCACTGGTTTTGGGGCAGGTCCTGGCCAGGGACGTCCATTGGATATTCGATGCAATGGTGTAGCCTAGATGGGTCCGCTGACTTCCACTGGTCTCTCCATCTCGTCTTGACCCAGGCGGCCTTAGAAGTGTCAGCCGGTGTTGTGCAGAGCAGCTCTTGGGCTTGCGTGGGAAAGGGGTGCCGTGACTTGACCTACAAACTCAGCGCGTTTGGAGAAAAGGAATAGGTGACGTTTCAGATCGGAACCCTTGTTCAACATATAACCATATAACAATTACAGCACGGAAACAGGCCATCTCGACCCTTCTAGTCCGTGCCGAACACGTTATCTCCCCTAGTCCCATACACCTGCGTTCAGACCATAACCCTCCATACCTTTCCCGTCCATATAACTATCCAATTTATTTTTAAATGATAAAAACGAACCTGCCTCCACCACCTTCACTGGAAGCTCATTCCACACAGCCACCACTCTCTGAGTAAAGAAGTTCCCCCTCATGTTACCCCTAAACTTCTGTCCCTTAATTCTCAAGTCATGTCCCCTTGTTTGAATCTTCCCTACTCTCAGTGGGAAAAGCTTATCCACGTCAACTCTGTCTATCCCTCTCATCATTTTAAAGACCTCTATCAAGTCCCCCCTTAACCTTCTGCGCTCCAAAGAATAAAGCCCCTAACTTGTTCAACCTTTCTCTGTAACTTAGTTGCTGAAACCCAGGCAACATTCTAGTAAATCTCCTCTGTACGCTCTCCATTTTGTTGACATCCTTCCTATAATTAGGCGACCAAAATTGTACACCATACTCCAAAATTGGCCTCACCAATGCCTTGTACAATTTTAACATTACATCCCAACTTTTTAGATTACATCTCTAGAGAACATGGATAGGTGAAGGAGAAGGATCCCGACCTGAAACGTCACCCTTCCTTTTTCTCCAAAGGTGCCGTCTGTCCCGCTGAGTTACTCCAGCACTTTGTGACTATCTTTGGTTTAAACCAGCGTCTGCAGTTCCTTCCCACACAAATGACTAAATTACTCAACACTTCAGTTCATTGTCAAGTGTACAGTGAAAAGCTTTTTGTTGCGTGCTAACCAGTCAGCGGAACATGATTACAATCGACCCGTCCACAGTGTACAGACGCATGATAAAGGGAACAGCACCTTGTGTTCTGTTCAAGATTCCAGCATCTGCAGTTACTTGCGTCTCTTCTAACATATTCCCTCACAGATTAAACACAATCCATTTACAAAAGTAAATGTATTATTATAGGACCTTGGTATTTTGTTGGTTCACATGCTTGATCAATGGTGTTTTATCATTAGTGTTTTAGTATTATTAATGTTTAGTGTTTTCTGAGTCGTTCGTAACTGTCACTGTCTGTCATGTTGTTACTTGCGGGCGGAGCACCAAGGCAAATTCCTTGTATGTGAATACTTGGCCAATAAACTTACATACTTCTTTAAAACAATAAATCTAACGGAGATGAAGGTTTCGACTGCATCATAAAAAGTCGTAAAGTAAGCATAAGTAAATATAAACCCAAGTTAGAACTTGATAATAATTCATCTCTGAAGACAGACACAAAGTGCTAGAGTAACTCAGCGGGACAGGCAGCGCCTCTGAGGAAAGGGAAGATGTCACATTTCGGGTCGAGGCCTTTCTTCAGACCCTTGGTGGAATCCATTTATTGCGGGGGAACCGTTTATTTTTGTTTGGTTTAGTTTAGTTTAGATATACAGCGTGGAACCAGGACCCACCGAGTTGACCGAAGGGCCTTTGGTCCGCGCCGACCAGCGATCCCCGCACATTAACACCATCCTACACCCACTGCGGACAATGTTTACATTTACCAAGCCAATTAACCTACAAACCTGCACGTCTTTGGAGTGCCGGAGGAAACCGATGATCTCAGAGAAAACTCAGGCAGGTCACGGGAAGAACGTGCAAACTCCGTACAGACAGCGCCCGTAGTCGGGATCGAACCCGGGTCTCCGGCGCTGCATTCGCTGTAAGGCAACAACTCTACCGCAGCGCCACCCTTCTTGAATGTGTAGGTCTGGTGTTGAATGAAGTAATTCCGCAGAGACATAGCGGAAGAGCCGAGGTATACAGCCCCTCTAGCCCACTCCACCATTCAATAAGACCTTGGCTTTTTTTTGTTAATATCTCTATGCCACTCTTTGTTTGGACGAGTTTCGTTTAGAGATACTGCGTGGAAACAGGCCCACCGAGTCTGCGCCGACCAGCAATTCTCTTTACAAGAACGTTACACGCACACAATCACACGTACACATTATCCTACACTCTAGGGGCAATTTACATAGGGGCCAATTAACCCACAAATCTGCACATCTTTGGAGTGTGGAAGGAAACCGAGCACATGGTCACAGGGAGAACGTACAAATTCCAAACAGACCACCAGCAGACAGGATCGGGGTCAGGTCTCTAGCGCTGTAAAGCGGCTGTCCCACTGCGGCCATCTAATCCGCGAGTTAAGAAGAACGTCTTCGACCTTCAAGCTCGAGGGCACTCACCTGGAAAACCTCGAGCTGGATCGACCGTCAGCGTTGAAACTGCGAGCTGGATGACTGACCGCGCACACTCACACACACACATCGCAAAGGCGGGGGCCAGGGAAAGCGGGGGAGCACTGTCTGAAATTCACACCTGCGATGAACAGGAAGGTACAGGGCGGCTGCACATAGAAGGTAGGTCCTTTAGAGAGCGCGGCGGGGGGGAGAGAGAAGCGGAGAGAGAGGGGGAGAGGGGGGAGAGGGGGAGAGAAGGGGGAGAGAAGGGGTGAGAAGGGGGTCGGGAGAAGGTGGAGACACTTTTAAGAAGTACTCGACTAAGTGGGACCCGTTGGGTCCCATGTTCACGTGGGAGGGCTGGTCTCCCGGCGCATTATTCCACCTCTCCACCAATTCCAATATTGGTGGCCAGTGGGAGGGGGGGGGGGGGGGGCTTTCTGGAACGCTGGTATGGGTTCTTGGGGTGGCAGCTCAGTCCCTCAAGCCTGATGTGCTGGCAGCTCACTCACGGCTGGTGGGCTGGCAGTTGACTCATGGCTATTCCTTGAAATTCCATTTCAAGCAGGGTGCATGGCCACCAAATTCAAATCCATTTTCCTACCATTTCAAGCAGGGTGGAAGGCCACCGAATTCAAATGCAGCTTCATTCCATTTCAGGCAGAGTGCACGCCACCACATTCAAATGCAATTTCATACCATTTCATGCACGGTGCAAGGCCACCACATTCAAATGCAGTTTCATACCATTTCAAGCAGGCTGAAACCACCATAAGACCACACAAAACACCATACTCACAGTTCGGTAGACATTCAGTGTGTTCAGTTGATTCACAGCTCAGACAGTCGTGACCGCTCCCTTCCCCATCATGCAGAGATTGAGCCACACCCACACTTCCGGGTTTTATAATCCCTCCCCCTCCCACCGGAAAAGGTGTGGCCTTCATGGCGTGATTGACAGGAGAGAGATTCGCAACATTTTTAAAACACTAATAACACTTTTATTTTTCATTGATGGGAAGAATCCTCTGCACCTGCTGAGCAGAGGGGGACTGAGTAAGATGGCCAAAAATCACAGCCGTAAGTGGTAACGTTTTATCTAAAATCAATATACAGTGCAAACAGGAAGTTACCCAAAGCACCCAAACCATTATTTGCAGTAGTGCCTTTTAACTTCAAGCCAAAGCACCCAAACCACCATTTGCAGGCAGTGCCTTTTTACTTCAAACCAACCATATTTTCATTTTCAAACCACATTAAGGGGACTCACAGTCATGTGTTCAGTGTTATTCAGAGCTCAGAGAGACGTGACCTTCTGGCTTCCTCCATCTTGCAGAGACTGAGTGAGGCACACCACTTCCTGGTGTTATAGTCCCTCAACCCTCCCTCCAGCAGGGGCAGCAGAGAGAATGGTGAATTGTTTTAAAACATTAATATCTCTCTGATTTATCATCGATGGGAAAAGTCCTCCGCACCCGTAAGGCGGAGGGGGGAGGGGGGGGCTCTGAGCGAGGTGGCCCGAAATGATGGCCGTGGGTGGCGGCGTTCTGTTGGAAATCGCAGCACAGTGGGCCAAAAGCGGTCAAGATCAGAGTTTTAGTAATATAGATAGATATTACTTTTAGTAATATAGATAATAAAGTTTAGCGGGGATTTTACCTATCGGTTGGTTTTCCCTGGTCCTGAAAACTCCAATGAGTCAATCAAAATGCCCGGTCAGTGAAGGAGATTGCCTCCGGCTGCCCTCGACTGCCCGTAACTAAATAGCGACCCCACTCCACTGCACTACGAGTCAAAAAGACCCATGCCGACCAAATTTTACTCGTGGAAAAATGTTCAACATGCTGAAAATGTTTCCGCGACCTAGCCGAGGCCGCGAGTATGCGGGAACTTCCCTTGAGCATGAAGGAGAGTTTCAGTGACCTTATAGGACCTCCTAAGACCATGTGTCGACCAAAGATCCTATAGCAAGCAAGATAGTCCACTCAACGAAAAAGACATAGTACGGTCATGGGCAGATTCATGGGTAATTTTCGGCCCCATTTCCGTAACCGGCTTTCGGCACTGCACCAAAGATCCCGTAGGATACTAGTGCGGAGACAGAAGCGAAGCCGGATACGGAAACATCCTCGTAAAAATAAAAGTTATTTGGTAAAAATCTTCTCCTCATTTTCAGAATTATAATTTATAGACACAAACTGTTCCTCCGCAACGTTAATACACTGCAAGTCGGGTCGGGGCGAGTTACCGAAATGGATGAAAAAAAGGCCCACATTCCGTTCCATTGTGTACTACACGTCAGCCCATTGCATTTAGCAGGAGTGGTCTATCTTGCTCTGCTTTAGGATCTTTGATGTCGACCATGCTGCGAGTTTTAGTCGAGGGCACTCGTCTAAAACTCGCAGATTAAGTCGCCGCAGTGGGACAGGCCCGTTAAGGCAGTAACTCTACCGCTGCACCACCGTGCCCCACCCCGCACATCAACACTACACATTTCTACACATCATTCTAGTCCATGTGTCAAAACCCATACATTTCTATTTTGAATATACTGGGCCTCCATAGCCTGAATTCCAAAAATTCATCACCTCTTGAAGGAATTTCTAACCTCTATCCTGAAAAGCCAACTCCTTCATTTGGGTCTGAGAGCCTTGACTCGAAAACTCGGCATTTCGGCATCTGCGCTGAGAAGCCCTGAACTTTAGTACGTTTCTTTTAAAAAGATATATTTTAATAAGCATATACATATAATAGCAAAAAACGATTTGTTTACCAATTACATATATACAAAGCTTCTGTTTTTTAATTTTTTTTTTTTTTGAAAGATTGAGCTTTAGAGAGAAAAAGAAATAAGAGAAAAAAAACTATACACTAATAGAGAGGGGAGAGAAAAAACAAAGCGAATTACCAATAACACAATTTTGGAGACAGGTCCGTAGATTATACGGTGTATTTATTCATCCAGTCCTGGACTCAAGTTTCAGTCCAGCTTCTGTGTTGAACCAATTTATCTTTTTAGAAAATCAATAAATGGAGACCATATTCTAGCAAATAGTTCTGATTTGTCAATTAAGACATGTTTAATTTTTTCCAAGTGTAAGGTCTCAGACATTTCCGTAATCCACATTTTAATTGATGGATTTTTCCAAAATTTTAGTATTCATTTTTTCCCAGTTATTATATTATACTCAAGAAAATGTATTTGATTTATTGTAAGTTTTATATTTAGTTCTGATATTCCTAATGGTATTAATTTTGGATCAGGATCCGATTAAATGTAAACAACTTCAGAAATAATTTTTTAAATATCCATCCAAAAACTTTTGTACGTTTCAATTGAAATTATCTGAGTTCAGTTTATTGTCGCGTCTACCGAGGAACCCAGAAAAGCTCTTGTCGGGTGCTAAGCAGTCAGTGGAAAGACAATACATGAGTACAATTTAGCCGAGGATAGACGCAAAATGCCAGAGTAACTCACTGGGACGGGCAGCATCTCTGGAGAGAAGGAAGGGGTTCCTACTCGAAACGTCACCCATCCTTTTTCTCCAGAGATGCTGCCTGACCCGCTGAGTTACTCCAGCACTCTGTGAAACGTCACCTATCCATGTTCTCCAGAGATGCTGCCTGACCTGCTGAGTTACTCCAGCACTCTGTGAAACGTCACCTATCCATGTTCTCCAGAGATGCTGCCTGACCTGCTGGGTTACTCCAGCATTCTGTGAAACGTCACCTATCCATGTTCTCCAGAGATGCTGCCTGACCTGCTGAGTTTCTCCAGCACTTTGTGTCTACTTTCTGAAAAAAATCTATCCTCTCGCAAGCCAATTAATTAACCTACAAACCTGTACGCCTTTGGAATGTGGGAGGACACCGAAGGATCTCGGAGAAAACACACGCAGGTCGCGGGGAGAACGTACAAACTCCGTACAGACAGCACCTGTAGTCGGGATCGAACCTGAGTCTCCGGCACTGCATTCGCTGTAAGGCAGCGACTCTACCTCTGCGCCACCGTGACCGCCATAGATAGGCACGTGGATATGCAGGGAATGGAGGGATATGGATGATGTGCAGACAGATGAGATTAGTTTATCTTGGCATCATGTTGGATACAGACATTGTGGGCCGAAGCCTTTAATTGTGCTCGATGGTCTATGTTTTAATATTTGATATCAACTTGTTGACAAGTTTTTTGGCGACAGTAGCGATCATAGGCAACCGACAATAGGCAATAGGTGCAGGAGTAGGCCATTCGGCCCTTCGAGCCAACACCGCCATTCATTATGATCATGGCTGATCATCCACAATCAGTACCCCGTTCCTGCCTTCTCCTCATATTCCCTGACTTCGCTATCTTTATGAGCCCTATCTAGCTCTCTCTTGAAAGTATCCAGAGAACCGGCCTCCACCGCCCTCTGGGGCAGAGAATTCCACAGACTCACAACTCTCTGTGTGAAAAAATGTCTCCTTGCTCCGTTCTAAATTACTTATCCCTTATTCTTAAACTGTGGCCCCTGGTTCTGGACTCCCCCTACATATCAGGAACATGTTTCTTGCCTCTAGCATGTCCAAACCCTAAATAATCTTACATGTTTCAATAAGATTCCCTCTCATTCTTCTAAACTATACAAGCCCAGCCGCTCCATTCTCTCAGCATATGACAGTCCCGCCATCCCGGGAATTAACCTTGTAAACCTACGGTGCACTCGCTCAATAGCAAGAATGCCCTTCCTCAAATTAGGGGACCAAAACTGCACACAATACTCCAGGTGTGGTGTCACTAGGGCCCTGTACAACTGCAGTAGGACTTCCTTGCTCCGAAACTCAACTCCTCTCGTTATGAAGGCCAACATGCCATTCGCTTTCTTCACTGCCTGCTGTACCTGCATGCTTACTTTCATAGACTGATGAACAAGGACCCCCAGAACAACCTACAAATAAGTTGTCGTAGGTGCTGTCGTAGGTTGTCGCCAGGTGTCGTAGGAGAATTCCATCAAAAGTAGTCCCTGACAGTCGCCTAAAGAGTTGCCTAGGTGGGACAGGCCCATGAGGCTTTATAAGGCACTGGTCAGCCTGCACTTGGAGGTGCATAGGTTGGGAGAGTGGGCAGAGAAGTGGTAGATAGAACACATATCAAAGTGTCGAGTCGTGCGTTTTCCTGGAAGGAATAAAGGTGTAGACTATTTTCTAAACAGGGAGAGACTAATGCCCCTGTCCCACTTAGGAAACCTGAACGGAAACCTCTGGAGACTTTGCGCCCCACCCAAGGTTTCCGTGCGGTTCCTGGAGGTTGTAGGTGGTTGCCGGAGGTTGCAGGTAGTGGAAGCAGGTAGGGAGACTGACAAAAACCTCCGGGAACCTTCAGGGAACCGCACGGGGCATTACAGCGCTTGCAGCTTTAGAGACCCAGTGCTGTCCGTACGGAGTTTGTACTTTCTCCCCGTAACCACGTGGGTTTTCTCCGAGATCTTCAGTTTCCTCCCACACTCCAAAGACCTACAGCTTTGTAGGTTAATTGGCTTGGTTTAAGCCTAAATTGTCCGTAGTGTGTGTAGGATAGTGCTAATGTGCGGGGATCGCTGGTCGGTGCGGACTCAGTGGGCCAAAGAGCCTGTTTCTGTGCTGTATCTTTAATCTAAACTAAACTAAACTAAATACAGAAATCAGTGGTGCAAAGGGACTTGAGAGTGCTGGTGCAGGACTCCAAAACATTTACTTTACAAGTCGAATCAGTAGTAAGGAAGGCAAATGCAATGCCAGCATTTATTTTGAGGACTAGAATGTAAAAACGGGCATGTCATGCGGAGGGAGGCTTTATAAGGCGCTGGTCATGTCACATTTGGAGTATTGTGATCAGTTCTGGGCCCCATATCTGAGGAAGGATGTGACTGGCGCTGGAGAGGGTCCGGAGGAGGTTTACGAGAATTATCCCGGGAATGATGGGTTAACATATGATGAGCGTTTGACGTCACTGGGCCTTTACCCGTGTTTAGAAGGATGAGGTGAGAACTCATTGAAACTTACCGAATAGTGAAAGGCCTGGATAGAGTGGATGTGGAGAGGATGTTTCCACTAGTGGTAGAGTCTATGACCAGAGGCCACAGCTTCAGAATATAAGGTCGTCCCTTTAGAAAGGAGATGAGGAAGAATTAATTTAGTCAGAGGGTGGTGAATCTGAGGAATTCATTGCAACAGAAGGCTGTGGAGGCCATCAATGGATATTTTTTAAGGCGGACATTGATAGGGTCTTGATTGGTACAGGTGTCAGGGGTAATGGGGAGAAGGCAGGAGAATGGGGTTGAGAGGGAGAGAGATACATAGAAAAATAGGTGCAGGAGTAGGCCGTTCGGCCCTTCGAGCCAGCACCATTCAATATGATCATGGCTGATCATCGAAAATCAATACCCGTTCCTGCTTTTTCCCCATATCCCTTTAACTCTAAGAACTAAATCTAACTCTCTCTTGAAAACATCCAGTGAATTGGCCTCCACTGCCTTCTGAAGCAGAGAATTCCACAGATTCACAACTCTCTTGGTGAAGAAGTTTTTCCTCATCTCAGTCCTAAATGGCCTACCCCTTATTCTTAATCCTGGTTCTGGACTCCCCCCAAATTTTTTTTCCTGCATCTAGCCTGCCCAATCTGTTAAGAATTTTATATGTTTCTATAAGATCCCCTCTCGCCTTTCTATGTTACAGTGAATACAAGCCCAGGCAGATCAGCCATGATTGAATGGAGTAGACTTGATGTGGGCCCAAGGCCTGTATCCATGCTGTGTCTCTAAACTAAACAAAACTATGAAATAAAGTATCTCACTGTACCTAGGTACATGTGGCAATAAAGTGCAATTGAATCATTGAATAGAATTTGTTTATTACGAAACTCTAATCATGAACCAAAACATCTCACCACAGATCCCAAAGCCAAATCACACCTTGAACAAATTTAGAGGCCTAATTTGGCATCATGTCAACACATTGTCTCAATCACCCAGCCACATTATTTGCTTTGTTTTAAATTGAGTTGATTTGCATGTGCAATAACTTCACACATTTGTGTAAGAAGGAACTGCAGATTAAACTGGTTTAAACCAGAGATAGACACAAAACGCTGGAGAAATTCAGCGGGACAGGCAGCATCTCCGAAGAGAAGGAATGGGTGATGTTTGAAGAAGGGTCTCGACCTGAATTGTCACCCATTCCTTTTCCCCTGAGATGCTGTCTGAGTTATGGGTCAAACCCAGACCAGTGGGACTATCGTAGATGGGGCATCTTGGTTGGCATGGGCATGTTGGGCTGAAGGGCCCGTTTCCATGTTCTGTAATTATATTTCTCTGTCCACCTCACATCTACTCTCTGTCCAAAGGCACATCCCTGTCGCAAACACATCCCAAAGAATTAAAGCGCAAGAGAAACTCCTCCTTGGATTGGGAATGTAAATGGATCAGGTGAGATCCGCTCAGCCGCTGTCTGCAAAAAGCTCAGAGAATTGCTAAGGACAAACTGCACCCCCTCCACATACACCTGGATCTCCTGCCATCAGGCAAGAGATATCGAAGCATCAAAGCCCGGACTACAAGACTGCTAAACAGCTTCCTGCCACAGGCTGTGAGGCTGCTAAACAGTCACTCTGTACTCACAGTCACTTGATTCTGTGGCTGGCACGGACACTTTAATAACTGGCACTGGCCACTGAAATCAGCTGCCCCGGACATTTTTATGATTGGTTTATTGTATTTTAACGTTGTGTTTTACCTGCTTTACTATTTATTTATACTGTTCCATCAGGGACTGGATTGTTTTTAGTGTTCTTATGTGTGAAATGTTTTAAATTTCATGTGCGATGCTCCGCTTTTCCCGGGAAACGTCTTTTCATTTTGCACTGTACAACTGTTGCTTGCAAGATGACAATAAAGGTTGATTGATTGATTGATTGATTGATTGATTGATTGATTGAGATGTCCTGTCGTCCACAGACCAGACGTTCCTAACTCAGAGGGCTGCAGAGAGTCCAGTTCAGTTCTGTCTATTGTCATGTGTAAGTGAAAGGCTGTTGTTGCGAGCTAACCAGTCAGCAGACAGTTCGTGATTACAATCGAGCCGTCCACAGCAGGCAGATACAGGAAAAAGTGAAAAGCGTGAATAATGTTTAGTGCAAGATAAAGTCCAGTAAAGTCCGATCAAAGATAGTGTGTTTGCTAAATCCACTGACAGCAGTTCAGGAGAATACAAATTAGCTGAGCTAAGGGAGTAATTTTCCAGTCCAATCAAAACTGGCGAGACAGCTTGTATCTTGTACCTTGGACTTTAGACGATTAATTGGTGATCTTATTCAAACAGACAAGATACCATTTAGAAAGAGGGCCATACAAAGGAAAGCAAACCTCTCCAGAGATGCTGCCTGTCCCGGCTGAGTTACTCCAGCATTTTGTGTCCACCTTAATACTTAAAGGATTGTTTAATGTAGCTAATGTAACCCCACTTTTTTTAAAAGGGAGGGAGAGAGAAAACGGGGAATTACAGACCAGTTAGTCTAACGTCGGTAGTGGGGAAACTGCTAGAGTCAGTTATTAAAGATGGGATAGCAGCACATTTGAAAAGTGGTGAAATAATTGGACAAAGTCAGCATGGAATTATGAAAGGTAAATCATGTCTTATTGAATTTTTCGAGGATGTAACTAGTAGAGTGGATAAAGGAGAACCAGTGGATGTGTTATATCTGGACTTTCAGAGGCTTTCGACAAGGTCCCACATAAGAGATTAGTATACAAACTTAAAGCACACGGTATTGGGGGTTCAGTATTGATGTGGATAGAGAACTGGCTGGCAAACAGGAAGCAAAGAGTAGGAGTAAACGGGTCCTTTTCAGAATGGCAGGCAGTGACTAGTGGGGTACCGCATGGCTCAGTGCTGGGACCCCAGCTATTTACAATATATATTAATGATTTGGACGAGGGAATTGAATGCAACATCTCCAAGTTTGCAGATGACACGAAGGTGGGGGGCAGTGTTAGCTGTTAGGAGGATGCTAGGAGGCTGCAAGGTGACTTGGATAGGTTGGGAAAATGCATGGCAGATGCAGTATAATGTGGATAAATGTGAGGTTATCCACTTTGGTGGCAAAAACAGGAAAGTAGACTATTATCTGAATGGTGGCCGATTAGGAAAAGGGGAGATGCAACAAGACCTGGGTGTCATGGTACACCAGTCATTGAAAGTAGGCATGCAGGTGCAGCAGGCAGTGAAGAAAGCCAATGGTGTGTTAGCATTCATAGCGAAAGGATTTGAGTATAGGAGCAGGGAGATTCTACTGCAGTTGTACAGGGTCTTGGTGAGACCACACCTGGAGTATTGCATACAGTTTTGGTCTCCAAATCCGAGGAAAGACATTCTTGCCATAGAGGGAGTACAGACAAGGTTCACCAGACTGATTCCTGGGATGTCAGGACTTTCATATGAAGAAAGACTGGATAGACTCGGTTTATACTCTCTAGAATTTAGAAGATTGAGAGGGGATCTTATAGAAACTTACAAAATTCTTAAGGGGTTGGACAGGCTAAATGCAGTAAGATTGTTCACGATGTTGGGGAAGTCCAGAACAAGAGGTCACAGTTTAAGGATAAGGGGGAAATCTTTTTGGACTGAGATGAGAAAAACATTTTTTACACAGAGAGTGGTGAATCTGTGGAATTCTCTGCCCCAGAAGGTAGTCAAGGCCATTTCATTGGCTATATTTAAGAGGAAGTTAGATGTGGCCCTTGTGGTAAAAGTATCAGGGGGTATGGAGAGAAGGCAGGTACGGGATACTGAGTTGGATGATCAGCCATGATCATATTGAATGGCGGTGCAGGCTCGAAGGGCCTAATGGCCTACTCCTGCACCTAATTTCTATGTTTCTATGTTTTTATCAGTGGGTATGGAGAGAAGGCAGGCACAGGATACCGAGTTGGATGATCAGCCATGATCATATTGAATGGCGGTGCAGGCTCGAAGGGCCTAATGGCCTACTCCTGCACCTATTTTCTATGTTTCTATGTTTCTATGTTTAGTCCTCCGTATTGATCCGAAACGTGGCCAATTCCTTCTCTCCATAGATGCTGCCTCACCCGCTGAGTTTTTCCAGCATTTTGTGTCTACCTTAATACTGAAAGGATTGTTTAGTCCTCTGTATTCTTTTGCATTGCAGCCATGACTCAAGAGGTGTTGCATTGATTGCAAATCTCTTTGTTGTGCACAGAGGTCAAAGTTTAGTTTAGTTCAGTTTAGAAATACGGCGCGGAAACAGGCCCTACATCCCACCGTGTCCACGGTCACCAGCGATCACCCTGTACAGATTCAGATTCAGATTCAGATTCAATTTTAATTGTCATTGTCAGTGTACAGTACAGAGACAACGAAATGCATTAATGCAACGTACACTCGCACTATCCCACACACTAGGGACAATTTACAATTTTCACCGAAGCCAACTAACCTACAAACCCGCACGTCTTCGGAGTGTGGGAGGAAACCGGAGCATCCGGAGAAAACCCACGCACAGCGAGAACAGCGCCTGTAGAATTGAACCTGGGTATCTGACGCTGTAAAGCAGCAACTCTACCCACTGCACCACCGTGCCACCTCAGAGATGACTTATTTATAACAATGCTGTTACTAAATTCTACGCACTCTGTTGATGATTGACATTCAAATACAGACTGAACTGCTCAGTTTTAACAGAGGTAGAGTACAAAAACAAACACCCTTAAGGTGCTTTTGAAATAAAATTAATTTTGTATTATTGTTCACCAATAAACCAGCTCCATCAATAAATGACAAATTGAGCAGAGATAATATTTTGATTGCAGAATGTTGCATATAACATTTCAAACAGGTTCCCCGACCAATCCCATATGGGCAGACAACAAACATACAACAAAAGGGATAGACAATAGACAATAGACAATAGGCGCAGGCATCAAATCACGTGCTCACAGAAGGCAGACAAAAATGCTGGAGAAACTCAGCGGGTGAGGCAGCCTCGTGCAATCCTTGCATGTCTCACCCGCTGAGTTTCTCCAGCATTTTTGTCTACCTTTGATTTTACCAGTTTTTTCTGCAGTTCTTTCTTAAAGGTGTTCACAGAAGGTGCGTGGCCGTGCCAGCGGCTTTGCGCAGGATGCGGTGCAGCCAGAGCTCGGCCGGATGATTACGAGAAAATAAATCCGCCTGCGGGCCAGATGATTTCGCGTTACGGGCCGCATTCGGCCCTGGGGCCGTAGGTTGCCGACCCCTGCTCTATATTAACATTACTCTGCCATCCCCACCAAACCACTCCAAATGGAATGGGGACAATCAGTGCCTTGCGCCGCTGTGCGTGCATGGAATGAGCTGCCGGAGTAGGTAGTTGAGGCAGCTACAATAACAACATAATTTATGTAAAAGACGCTTGGATAGGAAAAATTTGGAGGGAAATGAACCAAATGGGGGCGAATGGGACTAGCCTTGACGGGACTTCTTGGTCAACATGGAAGAGTTGGGCCGAAGGGCCTGTTCCCTAATGACTATAACTATGATGAACTAAAGGGCCTGTCCCACTTGGCGATTTTTCGGCAACTGCCGGCGTCATATCAGTGTCGCCAGAAGATTTTGAACAAAAATATGGTGCGACTCACGCCATCAATTCTAATTTTTCAGCGATCTGATGCGTCAGTCAATGATGCCGGCAGTCGCCGAAAAAATCGCCACGTGGGACAGCCAAGGAAAGGGTATAATTTACTCTCATTTGTATAATGCGGTGAAGCTGTTGATACAGAAGGCGCTAATTGTTCTTGGATAGATGCCAATAACCTGTTGCTGTTGTCCTGAAACAGAGGCATGCAGACAGGTTGTAGTACGCCAACACAAACGACCAGGAACAAAGGAGAATACAGAGAGTGGCGGTGGACACTGCCCGATGCATCACGGGTAACTGACCTCCCCACCATCCAAAGGAAACTGCCTCGGAAAGGCAGCCAGCATCGTCAGACGGCCACGCTCTCAATTCACCCCTGCCATCGGGAAGAAGGTACAGGAGCCTGAAAAATATAACGGCCAGGTTCGGGAGCAGCTTCTTCCCTGTAACTTATCAGGCTGTCTCGACCCGAAACGTCGCCCGTTCCTTCTCTCCAGAGATGCTGCCTGTCCCGCTGAGTTACTCCAGTATTTTGTGTCTATCCTCGGTTTAAACCAGCATCTGCAGTTCCTTCCTACACAGGCTAGTAAACATGACAACCTCCAAATAGGGTTTCAACCCGAAACGTTGCCCATTTCCTTCGCTCCATAGATGCTGAATCACCTATTATAATATAAAATATAGGAGCAAATATAGGAGGTCATTCTGCAGTTGTACAGAGCCCTAGTGAGACCACACCTGGAGTATTGTGTGCAGTTTTGATCCCCTCATTTGAGGAAGGACATTCTTGCTATTGAGGGAGTGCAGCGTAGGTTTACAAGGTTAATTCCCAGGATGGCGGGACTGTCATATGCTGAGAGAATGGAGCAGCTGGGCTTGTACACTCTGGAGTTTAGAAGGATGAGTTTAGAAGGATGGTGTTTAGAAGGATGAGAGGGTATCTTATAGAAACATAGAAACATAGAAATTAGGTGCAGGAGTAGGCCATTCGGCCCTTCGAGCCTGCACCGCCATTCAATATGATCATGGCTGATCATCCAACTGAGTATCCTGTACCTGCCTTCTCTCCATACCCCCTGATCCCTTTAGCCACAAGGGCCACATCTAACTCCCTCTTAAATATAGCCAATGAACTGGCCTCGACTTCCTTCTGTGGCAGAGAGTTCCAGAGATTCACCACTCTCTGTGTGAAAAAAGTTAATCTCATCTCAGTTTTAAAGGATTTCCCCCTTATCCTTAAGCTGTGATCTCATTGAAACATATAAGATTGCTAAGGGCTTGGACACGCTAGAGGCAGGAAACATGTTCCCGATGTTGGGGGAGTCCAGAACCAGGGGCCACAGTTTAAGAATAAGGAGTAAGCCATTTAGAATGGAGACGAGGAAACGCCTTTTCTCACAGAGAGTTGTGAGTCTGTGGAATTCTCTGCCTCAGGTGGAGGCAGGTTCTCTGGATGCTTTCAAGAGAGAGCTAGATAGGGCTCTTAAAAATAGCAGAGTCAGGGGAAATGGAGAGAAGGGGGTACTGATTGGGGATGATCAGCCATGATCACATTGAATGGCGGTGCTGGCTCGAAGGGCCAAATGGCCTACTCCTGCACCTATTATCTATTGTCTATTGTCACCCGCTGAGTTTCTCCGGCATTTTTGTCTACCTTCTGAACTATAAAGGCTTGGGGGGCATTAGTTTGACCATGACCTCTTGGTTCAAGAATGGTTTCTTACCAACAAAAAGCACTAAATATTGCATGCGTTATCCTGTATCTGAACACTGTGAACAGCTTGATTGTGATCATGCATTGTATTTTCTTTGGCTGGAAGCCATGCATACAGAAGCTTTTTACTGCACCTTGGTACACTTGACAATATTCAACTAAACTAAACCATCCATCATTTGAACATTACACAACACTAACCTCAGAAACTGTGAACTCCTATAGACTGTGGCTTGGTTGTACTACAGACTTTATTTTTAACACCAGTACTAACTACAGTTATCATGTCAGTGAAAGGTGTCGGAAGGAACTGCAAATGCCTTTTTCAACCGAAGATTTAAACCGACACAAAAAGCCTGAGTCAAGGGCCTGTCCCACTTTCACGACCTAATTCACGACCTCTGCCGACTCATACTCGCAGCATGGTCGTCACGAGGTCGTAGGAGGTCGTAGGTAGGTCGTAGCAGGCCGTGATGCTAGTCGTACGTACTCGTGGCATCAAGTAGGCCGGGGCGTTTTTCTAGCCTGGTGAAAAATGTCCACGAGTTAAAAAGGTTGTGAATTAGGTCGTGAACTCCTATCTCAACTTTTACTGTGCCACTCTACTGCTTATTTTTTTAAATTGCTGTTTTTTCCCTCCGCCCACAATATTTAATAAGTAAAGAATATCCGATTCTGTTTGGTTGTTTGTTTGTTTGTCTTTTTGCACAAAGTCCGCGAGCATTGCCACTTTTCATTTCACTGCACATCTGGTATGTGTATGTGACGAATAAACTTGACTTGACTTGACTTGAAAGTGGGACAGGCCCTTACTGCCGTAAGGTTCAGCCGGGCAGACAGCATCAGTCTGACAAAGGGCCTCGACACCAAAACGTCGCCAATGCTTTTTCTCCAGAGATGCTGTCTGACCCCGCTGAGCTAGTCCAGCTTTTTGTTTCTATCCTCATGTTAGTGAATTTTGTTGATTGTTATATTTAACCATGCATATTGCATTTCTGGGCCCGTTAAACTGCCACAAGAATTTAATTGGGGGTACACAAAAATGCTGGAGAAACTCTTGCGGGTGCAGCAGCATCTATGGAGCGAAGGAAATAGGTAACGTTTCGGGCCAAAACCCTTCTTCAGACTGATAGGGGGGGGCGGGGAGAAGGAAGGACAAAGGAGGAGAAGGTGGAGCCCGAGGGCGTGGGGATGGGAGGAGACAGCTCGAGGGTTAAGGAAGGGGAGGTGACAGCAAGGACTAACAAAATTGGGAGAATTCAATGTTCATGCCCTCCGGATGCAAGCTCCCCAAGCGGAATATGTGGTGCTGTTCCTCCAATTTCCGGTGTTGCTCGCTCTGGCAATGGAGGAGACCCAGGACAGAGAGGTCGGATTGGGAATGGGAGGGGGAGTTGAAGTGTTGAGCCACCGGGAGGTCAGGTAGTTTCTTGCGGACCGAGCGGAGGTTTTCGGAAAAACGATCGCCCAACCTCCGCTTAGTCTCACCGATGTAGATCAGCTGACATCTGGAGCAGCGGATGCAGTAGGTGAGGTCGGAGGAGATGCAGGTGAACCTCTGTCGCACCTGGAACGACTGCTTGGGTCTTTGAATGGAGTCGAGTGGGGAGGTAAAGGGACAAGTGTTGCATCTCTTGCGGTTGCAACGGAAAGTGCCCGGGAAGGGGGTGGTATGAGAGGGAAGGGAAGAATTGACAAGGGAGTTATGGAGGGAGCGGTCTTTGCGGAAGGCAGTTATGGGGGGAGATGGGAAGATGTGGCGAGTGGTGGGGTCACGTTGGAGGTGGCGAAACTGACGGAGGAATACTTGTTGTATGTGACGGCTGGTGGGGTGAAAGTTGAGGACTAGGGGGACTCTGCCCTTGTTGTGAGTGGGGGGGATGGGGAGAGAGAGCAGTGTTGCGGGGTATGGATGAGACCCTGGTGAGAGCCACATCTATGGCGGCAGAGGGGAACCCCCGTACCCTGAAGAACGAGGACATTTCAGATGTCCTGGTGTGGAACGCCTCATCCTGGGAGCAGATGCGGCGTAGGCGGAGGAATTGGGAGTAGGGGATGGAGTCCTTACAGGAGGCAGGGTGGGAAGAAGTGTAGTCCAGATAGCCATGGGAGTCAGTGGGTTTATAGTGGATGTCGGTCAGAAGTCTATCCCCTGCGATGGAGATAGTGAGGTCAAGGAATGGTGGGGAAGTGTCGGAAATAGTCCAGGTGTATTTGAGTGCCGGATGGAAGTTGGTGGTGAAGTGGATGAAGTCAGTCAGTTGTGTGCGGGTGCAGGAGGTGGCACCAAAGCAGTCGTCGATGTAGCGGAGGTAGAGGTCGGGGATGGGGCCCTGGTACGTCATGAACAAGGATTTTTCGACGTACCCGACAAAGAGGCAGGCATAGCTGGGGCCCATGCGTGTGCCCATAGCTACGCCTTGTATTTGGAGGAAATGGGAGGAGTCAAACGTGAAGTTATTGAGGGTAAGGACCAGCTCCGCTAGGCGGAGGAGAGTGTCAGTGGCTGGGTATAGGTTGCTTCTCTGGTCGAGGAAGAACCGGAGGGCTTTGAGACCATCCTGGTGGGGGATGGAGGTGTAGAGTGACTGGACGTCCATGGTGAAGATGAGGGGGTGAGGGCCTAGAGAGTGGAATGCGCGGAGACGACGGAGAGTGTCTGAGGTGTCTTGAACATAGGTAGGGAGGGATTTAACCAAGGGGGATAGTATGGAGTCAAGGTATGTGGAGATGAGTTCGGTGGGGCACGAACAGGCAGAGACAATGGGTCTTCCGGGACAGTCAGGTTTGTGGATTTTGGGGAGAAGGTAAAATCGGGCCGTGCGGGGCTGGGGAACGATGAGGTTGGAGGCTCGGTCGGGCAGGGCGTGGGAATTGATGAAATCGGTGATGGTGCTAGATATGGTGGCCTGGTGCTCGTCAGTGGGGTCATGGTCCAGGGGTAAGTAGGAGGAGGTGTCCGATAGTTGGCGCGTGGCCTCAGCTTTGTAGAGATCGACGCGCCAGACTACCACGGCACCTCCCTTGTCGGCTGGTTTGATGACCCAATCTGGGTTGTTGCGGAGTGATTCAATGGCAGTGCATTCAGGGGGGGAGAGATTGGAGTGGGACAGGGGAGTGGAGAAGTTGAGGCAGTTGACGTCGCGACGGCAGTTTTGGATAAAGAGTTCCAAAGCCGGGACGTTACGAGGGGGGTTCCACGAGGAGGGGGTGCGTTGGAGACGGGAAAAAGTGTCATCATTGGGGGGCGAGGACTCCTGCACGTGGAAGTGCGCTGTGAGGCGGAGGCGACGGTAGAAGCGCTCCAAGCCGTGGTGGGCGCGGAACTCATTGAGGTGGGGACGGAGGGGGACAAAGGTAAGACCTCTGCAAGAATATAATTGTTCTTTCAAAATTCATACCATCAGCAGCTTAAGAGGCCAATAACCACAGTACAGTTAGTTAGTTTAGTTTGTTGCCACGTGTACCGAGGTACAGCTTTTGTTGCGTGCTAACCTGTTCCACTGTCCGCACCCTTGAGTCCCCTCTCGTTAGCACACCGTCACAAGGCAACAATCGGCCATCATGGACACCACTCTTCCGGAGGTCATCTATTGCTGGCCCGGATTTGTCCTGGCCTTTCCTTGCCTCCAGTTTATGCCCCCCCCTCACATTTTCAGTCAGTAGAAACATAGAAAATAGGTGCAGGAGTAGGCCATTCCGCCCTTCCAGCCTGCACCACCATCCAATGTGATCATGCCTGATCATCCAACTCAGTATCCTGTACCTGCCTTCTCTCCATACCCCCTGATCCCTTTAGCCATAAGGGCCACATCTAACTCCCTCTTAAATATAGCCAATGAACTGGCCTCAACTACCTTCTGTGGCAGAGAATTCCACAGATTCACCACTCTCTGTGTGAAAAATGTTTTTCTCATCTCAGTCCTAAACGATTTCCCCTTTAGCCTTAAACTGTGACCCCTTGTTCTGGACTTCCCCAACATCGGGAACCATCTTCCTGCATCTAGCCTGTCCAACCCCTTAAGAATTTTGTAAGTTTCTATAAAATCCCCCCTCAATCTTCTAAATTCTAGCGAGTACAAACCGAGTCTATCCAGTCTTTCTTCATATGAAAGTCCTGACATCCCAGGAATCAGTCTGGTGAACGTTCTCTGTGTTCCCTCTACGGCAAGAATGTCCTTCCTCAGATTAGGAGACCAAAACTGTACGCAATACTCTAGGTGTGGTCTCACCAAGACCCTGTACAACTGTAGTAGAATCTCCCTGCTCCTATACTCAAATCCTTTTGCTATGAATGCTAACGTACCATTCGCCTTCTTCACTGCCTGCTGCATCTGCATGCCTACTTTCAATGACTGGTGTACCATGACACCCAGGTCTCGTTGCATCTCCCCTTTTCCTAATTTCCTAATCGGCCACCAAACGTAGAAGGGTTCCAACCCAAAATGTCGCCTATTCCTTTTCTTCAGAGAAAATTGCCGGAGAAACTCAACAGGTGCGGCAGCATCGAGGGAACAAAGGAAATCGGCAACGCTGCCTATTTCCTTCGCTCCATAGATGCTGCTGCACCCGCTGAGTTTCTCCAGCAATTTTATCTACCTTCGATTTACCAGCATCTGCAGTTCCTTCTTGAACCTTTTCATCAGAGATGCTGCCTGAACCGGCTAAGTTACTACAGTATTTTGTGTTTCTCTTTGGTATAGAACAGTACAAATCAGGAACAGGAATTGGTGACGTTTCGGGTCGAGACCCTTCTTCAGTCTGAAGCATTTTGTGGGGGGCAAGTTTTTTTATAAAACAAAGAGTGCCAGGAACATGCTGCCACGGGAGGTGGTGGTGGGGGGGCATATACAACCTTGGCATTTAAAAGATGAGTGGGGCAATTTACTACCATTTGCAGAGAGTTGTGTGTGCCTCAAATGTGCTTCCAGGGATGGTTTAGTTTAGAGATACAGCGCGGAAACAGGCCCTTCGGCCCACTGGGTCGGTGCCGCCCAGCGATGCACACTAACACTATCCTACACCCACTAGGGAAAATGTTTACATTTACCAAGACAATCAACCTACGAACCTGTACGTCTCTGGAGTGTGGGAGGTGAGCGAAGATCTCGGAGGAAACCCGCGCAGGTCACGGGGAGAACGTACAAACTCCGTACAGACAGCACGGTGGAAATAGTACCCAAGTGTAGGATGGAACTGCAGATGCAGGTATACACCGTAGACACAAAGTGCTGGAGTAACTCAGTGGATCTGGCAGCATCTCTGGAGAAAAAGGATGGGCGACATTTTGGGTCGGGACCCCTCTTTAGTTTAGGTTTGTTCAGAGATACAGCGCGGAAATAGGCCCTTTGGCCACCGGGTCCGCGCCGACCAGCGATCCCCGCACATTAACACTATCCTACACACACTAGGGATTATTATTACATTTAGCAAGCCAATTAACCTACAAAACCTGCACGTCTTTGGAGTGTGGGAGGAAACCGAAGATCCCACGCAGGTCACGGGGAGAGCGTACAAACTCCCTACAGACAGCACCGGCGGTGGTGAGCGAACCCGGGTCTCCGGCGCTGCATTTGCTGTGAGGCAGCAACTCTCCCGGAGGCAGATACCATGGTGGCGTTTAAGAGATGTGTAGTGCAAGGTTTTTTTAACACCGCATGGTAGAGTGCCGGGAGCCCGCTGCCAGGGATGGTGAGGAGGCAGATATGATGGTGGCATTTTGTGCGGGGCAAGTTTTTGTTTTGTGCAGAGGGTGGTGGGGGCCTGGAGCGCGCTGTCAGTGTTGGCGGTGGTTGCAGGCAATAGACAATAAACAATAGGTGCAGGAGTAGGCCATTCGGCCCTTCGAGCCAGCACCGCCATTCATTGTGATCATGGCTGATCATCCAACTCAGTATCCTGTACCTGCCAAGGATCTTGGAGAAAACACGCGCAAGTCGCGGGGAGAACGTACAAACTCCGTACAGACAGCACCTGTAGTCGGGATCGAACCCGGGACTCCGGCGCTGCATTCGCTGTAAGGCAGCGACTCTACCGCTGCGCCACTGTGGCCGCCATAGATAGGCACGTGGATATGCAGGGAATGGAGGGATATGGATGATGAGATGAGATTAGTTTATCTTGGCATCATGTTGGATACAGACATTGTGGCCCGAGGAGCCTTTAATTGTGCTCGATGGTCTATGTTTTAATATTTGATATCAACTTGTTGACAAGTTTTCGGCGACAGTGGCGATCATAGGCAACTGACAATAGGCAATAGGTGCAGGAGTAGGCCATTCGGCCCTTCGAGCCAGCACCGCCATTCATTATGATCATGGCTGATCATCCCCAATCAGTACCCTATTCCTGCCTTCTCCCCATATCCCCTGACTCCGCTATTCTTAAGACCCCTATGTAGCTCCCTCTTGAAAGTATCCGGGTGCTCCGGTTTCCTCCCACATTCCATCTTTAACAACCATATAGACATAGACCTAGAAAATAGGTGCAGGAGGAGGCCATTCGGCCCTTCGAGCCAGCACCGCCATTCATTGTGATCATGGCTGATCGTCCCCTATCAATAACCCGTGCCTGCTTTCTCCCCATGTCCCTTGACTCCACTAGCCCCAAGAACTCTATCTAACTCTCTCTTAAATCCATCCAGTGACTTGGCCTCCACTGCCCTCTGTGGCAGGGAATTCCACAAATTCACAACTCTCTGGGTGAAAAAGTTTTTTCTCACCTCAGTCATAAATGACCTCCCCTGTATTCTAACTCATATCTAGCTCTCTCTCTCGAAAGTATCCAGAGAACCGGCCTCCACCGCCCTCTGAGGCAGAGAATCCCACAGGCTCACAGCCCTCTGTGTGAAAAAGACAGATACAACAGTGGCATTTTTTTTTGTGCGGGGCAATTTTTTTTTACGTAGTATGGTGCGAGCCTTAAACGTGATCCCAGGAGTGGTAGCGATAGAGGCAGATACGATAGTGGTGTTTAAAAGGCATTTTAATAGGCACATGTGTTTGCAGGGAAGAGAGGCATATGGATCACGTGCAGGCAGAGGAGATTATTTTAACCTGGGGTCATGTGTAGCACAGACATTGTGGGCCGAAGGGCCTGTAAACTACTTAAAAAACACAAAGACAAGATCACTTACAGAGCACCGTCTACAAAAGGGCCTGTCCCACTCTACCAGCTAATTCAAGAGCTCTCCCGAGTTAAAAAAAAAAAAATCAAACTCGTGGTAAGTACGTAGAATGTACGTAGCGGGTACGTCTCTTAGCGGCTCGTAACGCTAACGGCAGGTACCCGTGAAACGCGGTAAGCTCGTGAAGATTTTTCAACATGTTGAAAAATGTCTACGAGAGCCCAGAGTATCTACGAGTGGCCATTACCATAATTCTCCAAGTTCGAATCAGGGCAAACTCGGGAGAATTAGCTCGTACAGTGGGACAGCCCCATAACACACACAATCTATGCATCCATACTGACTAACTTCAACATATAGTCTAACATACTGACTAACTTTTTGTGTACCTTCGATCCATAGATGCTGCTGCACCCGCTGAGTTTCTCCAGCATTTTTGTGTACCTTCTGACTAACTTCAAAGTCGTTTTGTTGAGTCTCAATGTCTATACTCGTGTCCACTGCTAACAATGGTATGTTTCTTTTCATCATCGTTACTTTTTTGCATATCTTTCATTCATTTCTCCTATATCTCTCTGCATCACCATCTATATCTCTAGTTTCCCTCTCCCCTGACTCTCAGTCTGAAGAAGGGTCTCGACCCGAAACATCACCTATTCCTTCTCTCCAGAGATGCTGCCTGTCCCGCTGAGTTACTCCGGCTCTTTGTGTCTATATATTCGATTTAAACCGACATCTGCAGTTCCTTCCTACACATCCAAACCGACTACCGTGTTGCTATTGACCCGGTTATTTCTGCGCAGTTTCACCCCGCCTGTTCCTCCAGGAACCTAATCAATATGTTAGAAGTAAAGTATTGGAAGGAACTGCAGATGCTGATTTAAACTGAAGACAGACACAAAATGCTGAGGTAACTTAGCGGGACAGGCAGCATCTCTGGAGAAAATGGAATCGACAATAGACAATAGGTGCAGGAGTAGGCCATTCGGCCCTTCGAGCCAGCACCGCCATTCTGAATTGAATTGAATTGAATACCTTTATTGTCATTCAGACCTTACGGTCTGAACGAAATTTTGTTCCTGCAGTCATACACACAATCATACAATAATAAACAACAATAAACACAAATTAACATCCACCACAGTGAGTCCTCCAAGCACCTCCTCACTGTGGTGGAGGCAAAAACCTTAGGGCTGCAGTCTCTTCCCTCCTCTTCTCCCTCTGCGCTGAGGCGATTCCCCACCGGGCGATGGTACAAACAGTCCCGCGGCTCACCGAACCCCGCAAACGGGCCGGCTCAAACACCGCGGCCCGGGGTGGTCGAAGCTGCCGCGCATTCACTGTGATCATGGCTGTTCATCCACAATCAGTTCTGCCTTTTCCCCATATCCCCTGACTCTGCTATCTTTAAGATCGATCTGTAATAGGTGAAGTTTTGGGTGGAGACCTTTTTTCAGATCAGGTCATAAATGATAGGAGCAGAATTTGACCATTCAGCCCATTAAGTCTACTCCGCCATTCAATCATGGTTAATCTTTCTCTCCCGACTAACCCCATTCTCCTGCCTTCTCCCCATAAACCCTGAACCCCATAACAATCAAGACTCTGCCTTAAAAATATCCATTGATTTGGCCTCTGCTGCCTTCTGTGGCAAAGAATTCCACAGATCCGGTAAAGAATTCCACAGATCCGGTAAAGAATTCCACAGATCCAGTAAATGCTCGACTTCGTAGGGAAGAGAAGAGGTTACGGGGAGAAGGCAGGAGAATTGGGTTAGAAGGGAGAGATAGATCAGCCAAGATTGAATGGCGGGGGTAGACTTGATGGGCCGAATGGCCTAACTCTGCTCCTATTCCTTCTGACCTTACGAGTTGGAATAGTCTGTGGAATTCTCTGCCTCAGAGGGCGGTGGAGGCAGGTTCTCTGGATGCTTTCAAGAGAGCTAGCTAGATAGAACTCTTAAAAATAGCGGAGTCATTATCATTATAGCCTTGCTGCTCATGTGGCACATTAGGATGATATCCCTTCCCCTGTTTGAGGGGTGTCTCCACCACACCTTGCCCCCCCCCCCCCCCCCCCCCCAAATGTGCAGCAACAGAAGTGCCCTCTGGCACAGATCAGATGGAGATATCCATCAGGGAATGTTGCCGACTGGCCCTCTCTCTCTCTCAAGAGAGAGCTAGACAGGGCTCTTAAAGATAGCGGAGTCAGGGGATATGGGGAGAAGGCAGGAATGAGGTACTGATTATAGATGATCAACCATGATCACATTGAATGGCGGTGCTGGCTCGATGGGCCGAATGGCCTACTCCTGCACCTGTTGTCTATAGTATTTAGAAACTGACAAGAAAATAGGTGCAGGAGCAGGCCATTCGGCCCCTCGAGCCTGCAGCCCCACTCAATATGATCATGGCACAAGGTTACACAAAAAAGCTGGAGAAACTCAGCGGGTGCAGCAGCATCTATGGAGCGAAGGAAATAGGCAACGTTTCGGGCCGAAACGTTGCCTATTTCCTTCGCTCCATAGATGCTGCTGCACCCGCTGAGTTTCTCCAGCTTTTTTGTGTAACCTTCGATTCTCCAGCATCTGCAGTTCCCTCTTAAACACTGATCATGGCACAAAATCAGTTGCTGCTTTCTCCCCCCCTATATCCCTTGATTTGCCCCCGATATAGCCCAGGGAGGGGGGTTAAAGAAGGGTTGATTTACGTGAAGCTGTCGGTCGAGAAGTGTCGAGTCCTGCCCTCTGCGAGCAACAGTGGTGTAGAAGGCACGGACTGCGCCTGGAGCTCGGGGCTGTCCTTGTGTCGCCAGCTACCCCAGCTTCTCCTCTTGTGCCCACCGCCGCTACCACCGCTACCGCCGCCAGCCTGCGAGTCCTTCTGCTCCACCGCTTGCTCTCCGGTCGATTTGCTCCGCTGGAAGACCCGGCTGATTTTCCTCTTGAAGCTCCTGTGTTCCTTCTCCCCCCGCGACTTCTCCATGGCGATGTGGTGGTGGTGGTGGTGGGGGTGGAGATGGGATGGAGAGGGTGGACCTCTGCAGAGGGAGGTCGATGTCTCCACACTGTGCAACAAAACACTGCACGTCTCGCAGCCTCGATGTCCCCAGCCCAAACCACACACTCACAAAACAAAAAACCTGCCTCTTGTTCAAATAAACATTGCGACACCTTCTATCCGGCAGAGCTAGACGTGTAGAGAGAGAGAGAGAGAAAACTTTCCAATTTCCCGGTTGCCGCTGTTTTCAAACCTTTCCTGCTCCTCCAACAGGTCTCGGGTAGTTTTCAACCAGCGCAGTACCGCCACCCCACGTCCAAGTCAGACAACGACTGATCTATCCCCCCATAGAGCTGACACATATGGTCATTATCTTGGCAGGACAAATCAAAATAGGAAGTACATGGTAAAGGGTGGCGAATTGAGGGATGCAGTTGAACAGAGGGATCTAGGATTAAAGCCCAGTGTCCCACTTAGGAAACCTGAACGGAAACCTCTGGTGGCCTTGCGCCCCACCCAAGGTTTCTGTGAGGTTCCCGGAGGTTTTGGTCACTCTCCCTAATGGTCGAAAGTGGTTTCCGCGTAGTCGAGGCTTCTTCTATGTTCCAGCGATTATTTCAACAAATTCAAAACCGGCCTCGACTAAAAATAGGTTGTTGTTTTGGAAATCGGTGTTTTTTTAGTCTAAGCCGGTTGCGGTGCTAGTTGAAGGTGGTTGCCGGAGGTTGCAGGTAGTGGAAGGTAAGACCTCCCTGGTGGAATAAAACTGGGTGAAAAAAAGGTCTTACCTTCCACTACCTGCAACCTCCGGTAACTAACTTTAACTAGCATCGCAACCGACTTCGACTAAAAAATTACCGGTTTTTAAAACGGCAACATATTTTTAGTCGAGGCCGGTTTTCAATTTTTTGAAATAATCGCCAGAACATAGAAGAAGCTGGACTACGCGGAAACCACTTTCAACCATTAGGGAGAGTGACATAAATCTCCGGGAACCGCACGGAAACCTTGGGTGGGGCGCAAAGTCTCCAGAGGTTTCCGTTCAGGTTTCCTAAGTGGGACGGGGGCTTAACTGTGCATAGTTCCCTGAAGATGGAATCTCATGTAGATAGGGTGGTAAAGAAAGCTTTTGGTGTGCTGGCCTTTATAAATCAGAGCATTGAGTATAGAAGTTGGGATGTAATGTTAAAATTGTACAAGGCATTGGTGAAGCCAATTCTGGAGTATGGGGTACAATTTGGGTCGCCTAATTATAGGAAGGATGTCAACAAAATAGAGAGAGTACAGAGGAGATTTACTAGAATGTTGCCTGGGTTTCAGCAACTAAGTTACAGAGAAAGGTTGAACAAGTTAGGGCTTTATTCTTTGGAGCGCAGAAGATTAAGGGAGGACTTCATAGAGGTCTTTAAAATGATGAGAGGGATAGACAGGGTTGACGTGGACAAGCTTTTCCCATTGAGAGTAGGGAAGATTCAAACAAGAGGACATGACTTCAGAATTAAGGGACAGAAGTTTAGGGGCAACATGAGGGGGTACTTCTTTACTCAGAGAGTGGTAGCGGTGTGGAATGAGCTTCCAGTGAAGGAGGTGGAGGCAGGTTCGTTGGTATCATTTAAAAATAAATTGGATAGGTATATGGATGGGAATGGAATGGAGGGTTATGGTCTGAGCGCAGGTATATGGGACTAGGGGAGATTATGTGTTCGGCACGGACTAGAAGGGTCGAGATGGCCTGTTTCCGTGCTGTAATTGTTATATGGTTATGGTCTGAGTGCAGGTAGATGGGACTAGGAGAAAATAAGTGTTCAGCACGGACTTGAAGGGCCGTGATGGCCTGTTTTCCGTGCTGTAATTATTATATGGTTATATCCTGCCTCAACTACCTCCTCTGGCAGCTTATACCTCCAACATTGAAGATTGACAGGTTCTTGGTTAGTAAAGGGCCTGTCCCACTTGGCCGTCATTTGCGCGCCATTTACGCGACCTGGTAGTGTGTGGGTAGCGTGTGATGTGGGTAGCGTGTGGGTAGCGCGGGACGGGCACATGGAGTGGCGTGGAGGAGTGTGGAGTTGCGCGCGGTATCGCGCAGCGCTCCAGGATTTCGTTCTGGACGAAATCTTCACGCGCCACCGGCCTGTCGCGTAAATGACAGCCAAGTGGGACACCCTGGCACGACGCAACTTCTCACCTCCAACAGCAGCAGAAGCAGGCAAGCGATCGCCGAGCTCGGCCTGGGGCTCACGGCCATTGTGGATCCGGATCCGACCCCACTCCTATTCCCAGAGCGGGGCCAAGTTCCGGGGTTACGTCCGTGCCCGTGTGTCCCTAGAAAGGGAACACGCGGTTTCCATGGGGACTGTGGAGGCCTTCTGTGAACGCTGGTCACCACAGGAGGTTGAATATATTATAGATAAAAATGTTCATATTTTAATTTGATAATTTTGTTTGTGTTTTTTAAATTGTTTGAGCTTCCCTTGTAAATTGTACATTTGTTTGAAAATCTATTAAAAAACATTTACGGGAAAAAAAAAAAAAAAAAAGAGCGCATCCAAGATGATTGGAGACAGACACAAAATGCTGGAGTAACTCAGCGGGACCAGCAGCATCTCTGGAGAGAAGCAATGGGTGACGTTTCGGGTCGAGATCCTTCTTCAGTCTGAAGAAGAGTCTCGACCCGAAACATCATCCATTCCTCCGTGGAGTCCTGGGATCTTTTGCCGAGGGTCGCCAGCGTTGAATCTCCGCCCAGCTCGGATTGTGGAGTTTGGGAACCGCGGTCTCCGAGAGGAAGCGGCAGATTCGGAAACTCCAAGCTGCTGAGAACGTTCCGTTCTGACGCCGGAATTCGATCATCCTGGCAAAAGGGTCTGACACACCGGGCTGCCGTAGCGGCGACTGCGGAGGGTTCAAAAGGCCCCGACCACGGGTGAACAAAGAGGAAGATGACTGAACGTTATTGCCTTCCCTCACAGTGGGAAACAAGAACAGTGGAAAATTCCTGCATCATTCCCAGTGGCTATACATATATTCATTAGAGATGTTTAGTTAGTTTA
Source organism: Leucoraja erinaceus (assembly GCF_028641065.1). Classification (NCBI taxonomy): domain Eukaryota; kingdom Metazoa; phylum Chordata; class Chondrichthyes; order Rajiformes; family Rajidae; genus Leucoraja; species Leucoraja erinaceus. The sequence goes on along the minus strand of NW_026576192.1, from coordinate 64,462 downwards.
GAGATACAGCGTGGAAGCAGGCCCTTCGGCCCACCAGTCCGCACCAACCAGAGATCCCCGTACACTTGCACTATCCTGTACACTAGGGACAATTTACAATCTTTACAGAAGCCGATTAACGTACGAACCTATTGAGTGTGGGAGGAAACCAGAGATCCTGGAGAAAACCCACGTGGTCACAGGGAGAACGTACAAACTCCATACAGACAGCGCCCGTAGTGGGGTCCTTGGGACTGTCAGGCAGCAACTCTACCGCTGTGCCACCGTGCAATTGTATTTAGCAATGTTTACAAAAAAACATCATTATACCCTTGCCACTCATGTGGCACATTAGGATGATATCCCTTCCCCTGTTTGAAGGGTGTCTCTACCACACCTTGCCCCCCCCCCCCCCCTCCCCCCCAAATGTGCAGCAACAGAAGTGCCCTAGGCTGTGGTCCTCTCCCACAGACCAGATGGAGATATCCATCAGGGAATGTTGCTGACTGGCCCTCTTTGTTTCTTTGCAGTTTTCTCAACTGCTATTGATGAAAGTGCTGATGTAAAAGATTTGGCTCAGAAACGATCATTTGTGGAATAAGAGAGAGCTAGATCGGGCTCTTAAAAATAGGAGTCAGGGGATATGGGGAGAAGGCAGGAACGGGGTACTGATTGGGGATGATCAGCCATGATCACATTGAATGGCGGTGCTGGCTCGAAGGGCCAAATGGCCTACTCCTGCACCTATTGTCTATTGTCTATTGAGTGCATGCTGAGGGACACACTGACGCTTGGTGCAGCCGACGCCAAGGCTTTGACAAGAATATGCCAAAGTGCTTCACAGTAGATGAGTGATTTCAATTGCGGCCATTTTTGTAGTGTAATAAGCATAGCAACCGGGTAGGGACTGCCACCTCACGCAAACAATGGTGTAAACAGGAACCCTCCACTGCAAAATCTCTACAAGGCATGCATTCCATGAAGAAGTTCTCCTCCTCTCTCCGATGTGAATTTTTCAACACATTCTTCAATTCATTGCTTCCCCATTTGCGATTCCTCCTGCGCTCCAGCTCTACGGCCACTGTTTAACTCAGACTCGCTAACACAGCCACGTGTGTTTTCACTCTTGTCCTGTTAAATGTCACTGTTTGCATCATTTGTTATCACCTTCTCCACAGCCAACAATGGACCATTGTGGGCTCCACCTTTCCTTGATCACCTAGGCTGGCTTTGATTTGTCCTTTTTTTGGAATACTTGGAGAAAACCCACGTGGACAACATACCGACGCCATCCGAAAACGCTTGAAAAGTTGCATCAACGATGTCTTCGAAGCAGCTTCAATATCAGCTGGGGAGTCAGGAGAACCAACGTCAGTGTGCTGACTGAACCAGAAACATCCGGCATCGAAGCCTTCATCATTAAGACAATAGACAATAGGTGCAGGAGGAGGCCATTTGGCACTTTGAACCAGCACCGCCATTCAATATGATCATGGCTGATCATCCACAATTAGTACCCCGTTCCTGCCTTCTCCCCATATCCCCTGACTCCGCTATCTTTAAGAGCCCTATCTAGCTCTCGCTTGAAAGTATCCAGAGAACCGGCCTCCACCGCCCTCTGAGGCAGAGAATTCCACACTCACAACTCTCTGTGTGAAAAAGTCTTTCCTCGTCTCCGTTCTAAATGGCTTACCCCTTATCCTTAAACTGTGGCCCCTGGTTCTGGACTCCCCCAACATCGGGAACATGTTTCCTGCCTCTAGTGTGTCCAAACCTTATATGTTTCAATACGATTCCCTCTCATCCTTCTAAACTCCAGAGTGTACAAGCCCAGCTGCTCCATTCACTCAGCATATGACAGTCCCTCCATCCCAGGAATTAACTTGTAAACCTACACTGCACTCCCTCAATGCCTCAGGAACCAACGAAGATGAGTCGGTCACTTTCCGTTGCAACCGCAAGAAATGCAACACCTGTCCCTTCACCACCCCCCTCGACTCCATTCAAGGACCCAAGCAGTCGTTCCAGGTGCGACAAAGGTTCACCTGTATCTCCTCCAACCTCATTTACTGCATCCGCTGCTCTAGATGTCAGCTGATTTACATCGGGGAGACTAAGCAGAGGTTGGGCGATCATTTCGCCGAACACCTCCGCTCAGTCCGCAATAACCTACCTGAACTCCCGGTGGCTCAGCACTTCAACTCCCCCTCCCATTCCCAATCCGACCTCTCTGTCCTGGGTCTCCTCCATTGCCAGAGTGAGCTACACCGGAAATTGGAGGAACAGCACCTCATATTCCGCCTGGGTTGCTTGCGTCCTAATGGCATGAACGTTGAATTCTCCCAGTTTTGCTAGCCCTTGCTGTCACCTCCCCTTCCTTAACCCTCGAGCTGTCTCCTCCCATCCCCCCGCCCTCGAGTTCCTCCTCCTCCCTTTTTCCTTCCTTCTCCCCCCCACCCCCCATCAGTCTGAAGAAGGGTTTCGGCCCAAAATGTCGCCTATTTCCTTCGCTCCATAGATGCTGCTGCACCCGCTGAGTTTCTCCAGCATTTTTGTGTACCTTGGGTAGGTCATGTTGTTCGGATGGAAGACGAGCGTCCACCAATGCAAATCCTTCTACTCCCAACATAAAGAAGGCAAACGTAAAAGAGGCGGACAAAATAAGTGATTAAAAGACGCCTTAAAAGCCGGCATGAAGAAATGTGAAATCGACATCGACAATTGGGAAACCAATGCCAAGGACAGGAAACTCTGGCAAACCATCATCCAAGGAGGAACGGCGACCTTCGAAGCCAACAGATGCGCAGAATTAGAAGAAAATAGAAGAAAATGGAAAGAGAGGCAGCAACAACCAAAGCCCAATCTGCCATCTAGATAGATAGATAGATCCTTTATTGTCATTCAGACCTTACGGTCTGAACGAAACTATGTTGCCTGCAGTCATACACAGAATCAATAATAACAAAACATACAATAAACACCAATTAAACATCCACCACAGTGAGTTCACCAAGCACATCCTCACTGTGATGGAGGCAAAGTCTTAGTTTCCATCTCTTCCCTCCTTGTTCTCCCTCTGCGCTGAGGCGATCGATCCAGGCCGGAGATGCCGCTCTCCAGTCCAGCGGACCTCCGTGGTGATTTCGCCGCTGCCGATAGCCGGAACGCCATCTCCGCTCCGAGACGGCCCGCCACAGTATCAGCTCCGGGCCGCCGCCCCAGCTCCAGGTCGATGCCCCAGCTCCAGGTCGCCGCCCCAGCTCCAGATCCTGCAGTCTCCGCACCGGGCCGCTGCCCCAGCTCCAGGCCGCTGCCCCAGCTCCAGGTCGCCGCCCCAGCTCCAGGTCCTGCAGTCTCCGCACCGGGCCGCTGCCCCAGCTCCAGGTCGCCGCCCCAGCTCCAGGTCGCTGCCCCAGCTCCGGGTCCTGCAGTCTCCGCACCGGGCCGCTGCCCCAGCTCCAGGCCGCTGCCCCAGCTCCAGGTCGCCGCCCCAGCTCCAGGTCCTGCAGTCTCCGCACCGGGCCGCTGCCCCAGCTCCAGGTCGCCGCCCCAGCTCCAGGTCGCTGCCCCAGCTCCGGGTCCTGCAGTCTCCGCTCTGGGCCGCTGCCCCAGCTCCAGGCGTTGCCCCGCCGCGCCAGCTTCTGGTCCCGCAGTCGCTGCTCCAGGTCCCGCCGTCTCCGCTCCGGGCCGCTGCCCCAGCTCCAGGCCGCTGCCCCAGCTCCAGGTCCCGCCGTCTCCGCTCCAGGCCGCTGCCCCAGCTCCGGGCCCCGCTGCATCAGCCCCAGGCTGCCGCCGAAAGCCAGAACGCCGCACCAGCAAGTCGGGCCACCGCTGCTCAGCCCCGAAGACGGCCAGCCTCTCGTTGGTAAGTCCTGGCTGGCTCTGCCTCCGGAGCCTCGGGGTCGGTCGCAGGCTGGAGGCCGCCAGCTCCGCCATTAGGCCTCAGCGCAGACGGAGGCAGAGAAGGGGGATACGACATGAAAAAGTCGCATTCCCCCGAAGGAAGAGACAGAGAACATGTTCCACCCCCTCTAACACAACCCAACAAACTAAAACTTAACCAAAACAAGACAAAAAAAACAACAGAAAAAAGTAAAGACAGACGGACGGTCTAGAATTACATGTCCAGAATGTCGATGAACTTTCAAAGCCAGGATTGGACATAAACCACCTGAGAGTCCATAAAAACAACGTAATGTAGACCATCATCCTCTACCTCTAGGGATAGCCACGATTTTTTTTATGTACCTTTTCAAAGCTCTCAAGATTCAAGATTCAAGATTCAATTTATTTGTCATTTGGACCCCTTGAGGTCCAAACGAAATGCCGTTTCTGCAGCCATACATTACAAACAAATAGACTCAAGACACAACATAATTTACATAAACATCCATCACATCGCTGTGATGGAAGGCCAAAAAAACTTATCTCTCCGGTAGGTAACGTTCCCTTGAGTCCACTAGCCCCTGACTCTCGGTCTGAAGAAGGGTCTCGACCCCTATTACTTTTCTACAGAGATGTTGCCTGACCTGCTGAGTTACTCCATCCGGCACTTTGTGTCTGTCTATCTTTGGTGGTGAATCTGTTGAATTCATTGTCAAGAGAGAGTCAAGAGTCAAGAGTCAAGAGTCAATTTAATTGTCATTTGGACCCCTGGAGGTCCAAACGAAATGCCGTTTCTGCAGCCATACATTACACACAAATAGACCCCAGACACAACATAATTACATTTTACATAAACATCCATCACATAACTGTGATGGAAGGCCAAAAAAAACTTATCTCTCCACTGCACTCTCCCCCCCCCAATGTCAGAGTCAAAGTCAAAGCCCCCGGCTGGCGATGGCGATTGTCCCGCGGCCATTGAAGCCACGCCGGGTGGTGCGAGGTCGCACACCGGGTCTTGGTGTTGGAACCCCCGGTGTGCGCTCGCAAAGTCCCGCGGCCGTTCCAGCCGCGCGGGGCAGTGGTGTTAGGCCCCGCTCCAGGAGCTCCTCGACCCCGCAACTCGGGCGGGGGAAATCGCCGTTGCAGGAGCCCCGAAAAGCGGTCTCCCTCCAGGGAGCCGCGGGCTCCCGGTTCCCGCCGTCCGCAGACCCGCAGCAGCAGCCTCCGACTCAGCAGCAGAAGCGGCATCGGCAGCAGCAGCAGCAGCAGCGGCAGCAGCAGCAGCAGCGCTCCTCCACCGCTCCACCCGCTCCGGTCTCGGCCAGCTCCGCGACGGCAACGGTGAGTCGGCACCAGAGTCCCCGGCTTCTTCCCGTTGGAGGCCGCTCCTCGTTGCGGCCTCAACGACACCTGAGACCCGACGAGAAAAGGTCGGGTCTCCAGTGCAGGGAGAGATTCAAAAGTTTCCCCCTCCCTCCCCCCCCACCCCCCCACCCCCATCCCCACACACACACACCCCAACATAAAATAACAAAAACTACATAAAAACACAGACAAAAAATAATAAAAACGCGGACAGGCTGCAGAGGCCGCTGCTGGCCAGAGCCGCGCCGCCTACCGGAGAGAGAAGACTGTGGAGGCCAGGTCAATAGATATTTTTTAAGGCAGGGATAGATAGATTATTGATTAGTACGGGTGTCAGGGGTTCTGGGGAGAAGGGACAAGAATAAGAAGGAAAGATAGATCAGCCATGATTGAATGGCGGAGTTTATGAACTGATGAATATTTGTGGTGTAGGAAACGCAACAACCAGGTAGGGGACTAACACGTCACGCAAATAATAGTGTGAACGTGAACACCTAATCCCCTACGTGGGTGATGATGGGGAATATGTGCAGCTCAGAGCAGTGGAAACGTCATATACTGACTTTAGAAACAGAGAAACATAGAAAATAGGTGCAGGAGGAGGCCATTCAGCCCTTCGAGCCAGCACCGCCATTCATTGTGATCATAGCTGATCGTCCCCTATCAATAACCCGTGCCTGCCTTCTCCCCATATCCCTTGACTCCACTAGCCCCTAGAGCTCTATCTAACTCTCTCTTAAATCCATCCAGTTACTTGGCCTCCACTGCCCTCTTAGGCAGGGAATTCCACAAATTCACAACTCTCTGGGTTAAAAAGTTTTTTCTCACCTCAGTCTTAAATGACCTCCCCTTTATTCTAAGACTGTGGCCCCTGGTTCTGGACTCGCCCAACAATGGGAACATTTTTCCTGCATCTTGCTTGTCCAGTCCTTTTATAATAAATAAATGATGGGTCTTTGTCCCAAACATTATGGTGGGCACTGTGGGTGATGTTTCAGGTCGGGACCCTGGAAGAAACTGGTTTGTTGCCTTCTTATGTGTTTCCAACCGTGCAGCTTGGAAACACATAAGGAAATCCTTTAAAACCGAGATGAGAAGAACTTTTTTCACGCAGAGAGTGGTGAATCTCTGGAACTCTCTGCCACAGAGGGTAGTTGAGGCCAGTTCATTGGCTATATTTAAGAGGGAGTTAAATGTGGCCCTTGTGGCTAAGGGGATCAGGGGGTATGGAGAGAAGGCAGGTACGGGATACTGAGTTGGATGATCAGCCATGATCATATTGAATGGCTGTGCAGGCTCGAAGGGCCGAATGGCCTACTCCTGCACCTAATTTCTATGTTTCTATGTTTCTATGATCATGGCTGATCATTCCCAATCAGTACCCCGTTCCTGCCTTCTCCCCATATCCCCTGACTCCGCTATTTTTCAGAGCCCAATCTAGCTCTCTCTTGAAAGCATCCAGAGAACCGGCCTCCACCACTCTCTGAGGCAGAGAATTCCACAAACTCGCCACTCTCTGTGAGAAAAAGTGTTTCCTCGTCCCCGTACGAAAATGGCTTAAACTGTGGCCCCTGGTTCTGGACTCCCCCAACATCGGGAACATGTTTCCTGCCTCTAGCGGGTCCAAAATAACAGCAAAGCAGCTGAATGGTGAAAAGATTATAGAGCAATCTGAAGTAATGCTAAAAAACACTAAAGTGCAAAACAGAGTAACCAAATGAGGTGAAGATAAGGGCCTGTCCCATGGTATGAGCTAATTCGAGTTTTCCCCTGATTCGAACTCGGAGAATGTCCGTCGCGGGTCCGTAGGAGTTCGTGGGTGTCTCGTAGCGGCTCGTACGTTTTTTCAACACTATGAAAAATGTCCACGAGTAATAAAATATTCGTGGTGAAAAAAATGGTTACTCTTTACATGTACGAGCCGCTACGAGACATCCCCTCCCCTGGTACTTTCCCTTGGAACCGCAGGAAATGCTACACTTGTTGCTTTACCTCCCCCCTTGACTCCATCCAAGGACCTAAAGGGCCTGTCCCACTTACATGCCATTGGCACGCAAATTACGCGATCTCGTTGTCGCGTTGAGGTGCACGGGCATCGTGTGGCCGCGCGGGGACGGCCCACTGAGCAGCGCGGAGCGGTATGGAGTTGTGCGCGGTATCGCGCGGCGCTCCGAAATGTTTGTAGCGCACAAAATCTTCGCGCGCCACCGGACTTCAGACTGAAGTAGAGTCTCGACCCGAAACATCACCCATTGCTTCTCTCCAGAGATGCTGCCGGTCCCGTTGAGTTACTCCAGAATTTTGTGTCCATCTTCAAATGATGTCACGCGCTCCAGGCGGCTGTGCGGGCACATGAAATCGCGTGTGATCTTCGCGGGACCGTCGCGCCTCAACGCGACCACGAGGTCGCGTAATTAGCGTGCCAAGGACACGTACGTGGGACAGGGGCTTAAGCAGTCTTTCCAGGTGCGGCAGAGGTTCACCTGCACCTCCTCCAACCTCATCTATTGCATCCGCTGCTCCAGTTGTCAGCTGCTCTACATCGAGACCCGAAACGTCACCTATTTCCTTCGCTCCATCGATGCTGCCTCACCCGCTGAGTTTCTCCAGCATTTTTGTCTACCTTCGATTTTTCCAGCATCTGCTGTTCTTCCTTAAACATCCAAAATCAGTACCCCGTTCCAGCGGTTTCCCCATATCCTTTATATGTTACAGCTTGCCTTTTCGGCACTCATGGTCTTGCCAACAGGCTTTGTTTTGCTTCGTGGAAACAGTCATACTTGGCTGAACTTGGAAATATTTTTCTCATGGGCAAGATATCAAAATAACCATGGTGATGTACAATAATGTTTTTAATGCTTTGCTATTTGTTGCTTGGTGATTATCTGAACCCTTAAAATCCAGCAGGGACTGTTTTGCAAAATTATCTTTCTGGCTGCAATTAAACTTGGAACCCACGCCTTGAGATTGCTCCTTATGTAAAACACAAGACTCATTTACCTAGTATATTTTAAGTTTAGCTTAGTTTAGAGATACAGCATGGAAACAGGCCCTTCGGCCAACCGAATGCATTTCGTTGTCGCTGTACTGTACACTGACAATGACAATTAAAATTGAATCTGAATCTGAATCTGAATCTGAACCGAGTCCATGCCGAACATCGATTGCCCATTCACACTAGTTGTAGACAATAAACAATAGGTGCAGGAGTAGGCCATTAGGCCTTTCGAGCCAGCACCGCCATTCAATGTGATCATGGCTGATCATCCCCAATCAGTATCCCGTTCCTACCTTCTCCCCATATCCCCTGACTCCGCTATCTTTAAGAGCCCTATCAAGCTCTCTCTTGAAAGCATCCAGAGAACCGGCCTCCACCGCCCTCTGAGGCAGAGAATTCCACAGACTCACAACTCTCTGGGTGAAAAAGTGTTTCCTCATCTCCGTTCTAAATGGCTTACCCCTTATTCTTAAACTGTGGTTCTGGACTCCCCCAACATCGGGAACATGTAATGATGTTACTAAGCACCCATTTAAATCCTAATGAATATCAAGTAAAATATCATAATGAACAAGCCTTGAAAATCAGCCCAATAGACCGTTTAAGTTAAAGATCAGGATCCTTTAGTTGGTAAAAATTAGCAATGGTGATTAAACTGATTTGGGTTGCTCGGCCTGTGTCATCCCACTATATTTTACTTTTTACTTTAGAGTTACAGCGCGGAAGCAGGCCTTTCGACCTACTGAGTTCGTGCCGACCAATATATCACCCGCTACACCAGCACTGCCATTCACGCTGGGGACAATTCAGAAGCCAATTGGCCGACAAACCTGTACAGTGTGGGAGGGAACCAGAGCACCTGGAGATAACCCACACGGTCACAGGGAGAACTTGCAAACTCCACACAGACAGCATTTTGCTATTTTCTCATTCACTCCCCACACATTGGGATGTGGGAGAAAGCCGGAGCAACCGGAGAAAACCCAAGCGGTCACAGGGAGAATGTATAAACTGCACAGACAGCACCCGTAGTCAGGATCGAACCCGGGTCTTGGGTACTGTTAAGGGGCTGTCCCACTTGGGCGACCTAATTGGCGAGTTTAGAAGAGTTTGAAAAAATGTCAATTTGAAGACCTCCTTCGACTATGTTGGAGACCAGCTTCGACTAGCTACGACCAGCTATGACTAACTTCGGGAAAATTGGACACCGAATAGTGGAGAGCGAAGATGACCTCCTTTGATCTCCCTTCGACCTCCCTTCGACTATGATGAAGATTATCTATAACTACCCTCAATTACCTACGACTAACATGCCAACCTACTACGACCTACTACGACTAAACCTACGAGTAAAAAAGTATATCGATTTTTTCCATGGCGACCTTTTTTTACTCGCGGGCATTTTGTAACATATTCTAAAAAACGCTGCGACCTAGGTGAGGCCTCGAGTACGCGGGGACCACTCTCGAGCATGAAGAAGAGTTACGAAGACCTCCTACAACCTCGTGTCGACCATGCTGCGAGTATGAGTCGAGGGCAAACTCGCCAGAACTCGCGGATTAGGTCGCCCAAGTGGGACAGCCCCTTTAGGCAGCAACTCTACCGGCTGCACCACAATTTTGCCAATGTTGTCCCATAATATTTTAGAATATATTGAGAAAACATCTCGGAGATCAATAGAGCCAGAGGCAGTAATGCTTCCTTCTCGCTGAGTTGATTTGGAGATCCTTCCTCTCTGATTCTGGTTAGTTCAGTGTGAATATATCCCGAAGATCAGAGACATCAATGCCCTGAACTGCCCTGAAATACCATCCAACAGAATGAATAGTGCATGGAGTGTAGAACAGTACAGCACAGGAACAGGCCATTAGGCCCACGATATCCATGCTGAACATAATGTACCCTAATCACAAACCATGGATTACCAGCAGCCTGAAGGCCTTACTAAATGAGAAGAAAAAGGCTTTCAGGGAGGGCGACAGGAATAAAATCAAAGAACTTCAAAAGGAACTGAAGGTGAGGATTAAGGAGGGGAAAGAAGCATATAGGCTCAAACTAGAACGACAGCTGCAGCAAGATGGAGTGAAGCAGGTATGGGTTGGAATGGGAAAGATCACGGGCATGAAGCAGAAGGGCGGTACACTGCCTGATGGCAAACAGAGTCTGGCTGATGATCTGAACAGATTTTTCAACAGATTTGACTACCCCACACCATCCCAGCCCCCCCCACCTGGTCTGCTGACCATTGCTGCTTCCTCTCCACCTCCCCTCCCTCTCTCCAACACTCCTGAGATGTCACCTGCACGGAGTCCCCTCTTCCCACCTCCTACTCCACCAGCAGCCCCACCTATGACTCTTCATACTGCTCAGGTCAAGATGATGCTGGACAGACTGAAGCCAGGGAAAGCAGTGGGGCCCGATGACACCAGCCCAAGGCTACTGAAGACTTGCTCTTCGGAGCTGTGTGGTATTCTAACACACCTGTTCAACCTGAGCTTGCGTCTACAGAAGGTCCCAAGGCTGTGGAAAACATCTTGCCTGGTACCTGTCCCAAAGAAGACCCATCCCACTCACCACAATGACTACAGGCCAGTAGCGCTCACCTCACATATTATGAAGACACTTGAGAGACTTGTCCTCTCCTACATCAGGACTAGTGTGTCAACTCAAATGGATCCTTTACAGTTTGCATATCAGCCCAATATCAGTGTCGATGATGCCCATTTACATGCTGCAGAGGGCGTACACACATCTGGACATCCCTGATGCATCTGTAAGGGGGAGATGCAGCGAGACCTGGGTGTCATGGTACACCAGTCATTGAAGGTAGGCATGCAGGTGCAGCAGGCAGTAAAGAAAGCGAATGGTATGTTGGCTTTCATAGCAAAAGGATTTGAGTATAGGAGCAGGGGAGGTTCTACTGCAGTTGTACAGGGTCTTGGTGAGACCACACCTGGAGTATTGCGTACAGTTTTGGTCTCCAAATCTGAGGAAGGACATTCGTGCCATAGAGGGAGTGCAGAGAAGGTTCACCAGACTGATTCCTGGGATGTCAGGACTGTCTTATGAAGAAAGACTGGATAGACTTGATTTATACTCTCTAGAATTTAGGAGATTGAGAAGGGATCTTATAGAAACTTACAAAATTCTTAAGGGGTTGGACAGGCTAGATGCAGGAAGATTGTTCCCGATGTTGGGGAAGTCCAGGACAAGGGGTCACAGCTTAAGGATAAGGGGGAGATCTTTAAAACTGAGATGAGAAGAACTTTTTTCACACAGAGAGTGGTGAATCTCTGGAACTCTCTGCCACAGATGGTAGTTGAGGCCAGTTCATTGGCTATATTTAAGAGGGAGTTAGATGTGGCCCTTGTGGCTAAGGGGATCAGAGGGTATGGAGAGAAGGCAGGTACGGGATACTGAGTTGGATGATCAGCCATGATCATATTGAATGGCGGTGCAGGCTCGAAGGGCCGAATGGCCTACTCCTGCACCTAATTTCTATGTTTCTATGTTTCTATGTAAGGATTTCATTCTTTGACTTCTCAAGCGCCTTTAGCACAATTCAGCCCCGACTGCTAGGGGAGAAGGTGGAGAAGATGAAGGTGGATCCATTACTGGTACTGTGGTGTTTGGATTACCTTTTCCTCGGACCACAGTATGTGCGCCTACAGAACAATGTCTCAAGCACCATCCTGAGCAGCACAGGGGCTCCACAAGGAACTGTGCTGGCTCCATTGCTGTTCACCATCTACACAGCGGATTGCCAATACAACACCAACAGCTGCTTTTTGCAGAAATGTTCAGATGACACAGCTGTTGTCGGCCTCATCAAAGGGGGGCAATGAGGAGGAGTATAGAGACACAATTAACAACTTTGTGGAGTGGAGTGCACACAATAACCTCCATCTCAACACCACAAAAACGAAGGAGATAGTTGTGGATTTCAGGAGGGGGAGGAGGAGGACTCAACCAACACCAATCACCATCAGGGGCACTGAGGTGGAGGTGGTCGCCAACCACAGGTACCTTGGTGTGCAGCTTGACAGTGAGCTGGACTGGAAGAGTCATATGGAGGCGGTGTACAGGAAGGGACAAAGTCGACTGTATTTCTTAAGGAGGCTAAGGTCATTCAACATCTGCCAACCCCTACTGTGCAGTGTCTACCATTCAGTGGTGGCCAGTGCTCTGTTTTTTGCTGTGGCCTGTTGGGGAGAAGGCGCCCGCATAGCGGACAAAAACAGACTGGACAAGCTGATCAGGAAGGCCGGCTCAGTGGTCGGGGCTGAGCAACTAACGGTCCAGCAGGTGGCAGAGGCCAGAACTCTGAACAAACTGGGTTCAATAATGACCAACCCCACTCACCCACTCCACGCCCTGAAGGTGATCAATAGCAGCATCTTCAGTCAGAGACTGATTGCACCAATGTGCAAAACGGAGAGATATAGGAAGTCTTGTATACCAGCTGCTATAAGGCACTATATAAAATAATTTTGCATTTTTTTAGTATTCATTCATTGTATTTTAACTTATTAAGTATGGAAGCTTACTGAGGAAATGTGTGGTGTTATGTCTGTCTTGAAGCTGTTGTGGCACTGTTATTTCCTGTAAAGGATTATTAAAGGATTTAATCAATCAAATGTAAAGATAAACTAATCTCATACAAACATGTCCCATCCTACCGACCAACATGCCCCAACTTCGCTAGTCCCACCTAGAAACACTGAAAAATAGGTGCAGGAGCACCGCCATTCAATATGATCATGGCTGATCATCTGAATTCAGCCCCTGCCTGCATTCGGCCCAAATCCCTCTAAACCTCTCATATCTATAAGCTTTTCAGGTAGTCCTTTCTTTCTCCCTCCTTCCCCTCCCCTTTCCAGCTCTCCCACAGCCCACTGTCTCCGCCTCTTCCTTTCTTCTTCCCGGCCCCCCCACCCCACCCCCAAATCAGTCTGAAGAAGGGTCTCGACCCGAAACGTCACCTATCCCTTCGCTCCATAGATGCTGCCTCACCTGCCGAGTTTCTCCAGCATTTTTGTCTACCTTCGGTTTTTCCAGCATCTGCAGTTCTTTCTTAAACACTATCTATAAGCTTGAAAGGGTTCAGAAAAGATTTACGAGGATGTTGCCAGGACTAGAGGGTGTGAGCTACAGGGAGAGGTTTAGTAGGCTGGGTCTCTATTCCATGGAGCGTGGGAGGATGAGGGGAGATCTTATAGAGGTGTACAAAATCATGAGAGGAATAGATTGGGTAGATGCACAGAGTCTTTTACCCAGAGTAAGGGAATCGAGGACCAGAGGGCATAGGTTCAAGGTGAAGGGGAAAAGATTTGATAGGAATCCGAGGGGCAACGAGATCCTGAGAGCGATGCCTGGTAGGGCCACCCATGGCAGTAAGGTTGAGGGGGAGGTCCCTGACAGTTGCTGCATGTAAGAATTTTATTGTTCAGTCTGGGACATACGACGATAAAACACTCTTAACTATCTCTGAAGCTAAAGGGCCTGTCCCACTAAGGCAACCTTATTGTCGAGTTTAGGAGACTCTGCACTCGCCACAAGCTCGCAGCATGGTCAACACATGGTCGTAGGTGGTCTCTGGTAAGTCTCTTTCATGGTCTAGAGGAGTTCCCACATAGTGGTCACTACTCGCGGCCTCAGTTTGGTCGCGGATAATTTTTCAATACATGTTGAAAAATATTCAGCGACCAAAAATTGGTCGGCATGAAGAAAATCGATACTTTTGACCTCGTAGTGCAGTAGTAGCAGGGTCGCCATGTCGTTGTAGGTAGTCGAGGTCGAGGTAGCCGTAGGTCATCTCCTTCGCTGACCGGGCATTGGGGAAAAAAACATAAACGCGAGTTTTCTGAACCGAGGAAAACCGACCGGTAATGTTAAATGCCCGCTAAACTTCACAGTTGTGTATCTCTGGCTTATTAAAAGTTGTCTGGCTTCTTAAAAGTGTCTCCACTCCTTCTCCCCTCTCCCTGCTCTTTTAAAGGACTTACCGTACACTGTGCTAGCAGTCTTAACATTCCTGTTCATCGCGGGTGTGTGTCTGTATCACCTTGGGGTTGCACCGTGTGAATTTCAGACAGCGCCCCCCCCCCCCCCCCACTTTCCCTGGCCCCCGCCTTTGCGATGTGTTTGTGTGTGCGTGTGTGTGCGTGTGTGTGTTCCACGCTGAGGGCCCCTGAGCTTGAAGGTCGCAGTTTGCTGAAAAGTCGCGTAAGTGGTACAGGCCCTTAAAATTAATCTCTTATGAAAAACTATGACAGCAATCAAAATGATGTAAACTGGCAACCGGGACACCTTTGAGACCATTCAATATGATCATGGCTGATCTAATAGCAGTACCCCATTCCTGCTTTTTCCCCATATCCCTTGATTCCTTTAGCCCTAAGAGCTCTATCTAACTCTCTCTTGAAAACATCCAGTGAATTGGCCTCCACTGCCTTCTGTGGCAGAGAATTCCACAGATTCACAACTCTATGGGTGAAGAAGTTTTTCCTCATCTCGGTCCTAAATGACCTACCCCTTATTCTTAAACTGTGACCCCTGGTTTTGGACTCCCCCAACATCGGGAATATTTTTCCTGCATCTAGCCTGTCCAATCCTTTAAGAATTCTATATGTTTCTGCAAGATCCCGTCTAATCCTTCCAAATTCAAGTCAAGTCAAGTTTATTTGTCACATACACATACGAGATTCCAATTCAATTCCAGTGAATACAAGCCCAGTCGACCCATTCTTTCATCATAAGTCAGTCCCGCCACCCTGGGAATTAACCTGGTGAACCTAGGCTGCATTCCCTCAATAGCAATAATGTCTTTCCTCAAATTAGGAGGCCAAAATTGCACACCATACTCCAGGTGCGGTTTCACCAGGGGTATTGAAGGTACAACTGCAGAAGGACCTCCTTGCTCCTAAACTCAAATCCTCTCCCAATGAAGGCCAACATGCCATTAGCTTTCTTCACTGCCTGGGGTGGGAGATTGCAACCTTCACGTGGTCCGCCCTGTTTCGACGAATACAATCAACCTGGCGTGCATAGTCAAATTAGATCAAATAGAACAAGTTGTCCTACAACTTTAGGCTGTGCATGCCAGAAAGACTTTCAGAAGGCTTTCGACAAAGTCCCACATAAGAGATTAATATACAAACTTTAAGCACACGGTAATGGGGGTTCAGTATTGATGTGGATAGAGAACTGGCTGGCAGACAGGATGCAAAGAGTAGGAATAAACAGGTCCTTTTCAGAATGGCAGGCAGTGACTAGTGGGTACTGCAAGGCTCAGTGCTGGGACCCCAGCTATTTACAATATATATTAATGATTTGGACGAGGGAATTGAAGGCAACATCTCCAAGTTTGCGAATGACACGAAGCTGGGGGGCAGTGTTAGCTGTGAGGAGGATGCTAGGAGGCTGCAAGGTGACGGATAGGTCGGGTGAGTGGGCAAATGCATGGCAGATGCAGTATGTGCATAAATGTGAGGTTATCCACTTTGGTGGCAAAAACAGGAAAGTAGACTATTATCTGAATGGTGGCCGATTAGGAAAAGGGGAGATGCAACGAGACCTGGGTATCATGGTACACCAGTCATTGAAAGTAGGCATGCAGGTGCAGCAGGCAGTGAAGAAGGCGAATGGTATGTTCGCATTCATCGCAAAAGGATTTGAGTATAGGAGCAGGGAGGTTCTACTGCAGTTGTACAGGGTCTTGGTGAGACCGCACCTGGAGTATTGCGTACAGTTTTGGTCACCTAATCTGAGGGAAGACATTCTTGCCACAGAGTGAGAACAGAGAGGTTCACCAGACTGATTCCTGGGATGGCAGGACTTTCATATGAAGAAAGACGGGATAAACTCGGCTTGTAGTCGCTAGAATTTAGAAGATTGAGGGGGGATCTTATAGAAACTTACAAAATTCTTAAGGAGTTGGACAGGCTAGATGCAGGAAGATTGTTCCCGATGTTGGGGAAGTCCAGAACAAGGGGGTCACAGTTTGAGGATAAGGGGGAAATCTATTAGAACTAAGATGAGAAAAAAAAATTCACACAAAGAGTGGTGTATCTGTGGAATTCTCTGCCACAGAAAGTAGTTGAGGCCAGTTTATTGGCTATATTTAAGAGGGAGTTAGATGTGGCCCTTGTGGCTAAAGGGATCAGGGGGTATGGAGAGAAGGCAGGTTACAGGATACTGAGTTGGATGATCAGCCATGATCATATTGAATGGCGGTGCAGGTTCGAAGGGCCGAATGGCCTACTCCTGCACCTATTGTCTATGTTTCTATGCCATACACAAGAAGAAGAAGACTGCCTGCTGTACCTACATGCTTCCGTTCAGTGATTGATGCACAAGCACACCCAGGTCTTGTGGCAATGGCTACCCTCTTACATTGGCAACCCTCCGGTCTACAGGAACTGAACCAGAGTCGAGAGAACATTGGAAAATGATCACCAATGCTTTCACGATTTGTAGGGCCACGTTCTCTGGGATGCAGGCCATCCGGCCCTGGGGGATTTATCTGCCTTCAGTCCCAACAGTTTACCTAACACCATTTCCTGGCAACTCCCCTTTGCCGAGACAAAGCTATTTGGCTGAGGGTGGAATTGTGGTGGAAAGGATGGGGAACTTGTCCTCAGTTACAGATGCTCCCCGACTTACATATGCGTTATGTCCCGTGGCCCTTGTGTAAATCGGGATGTTACACAAGTCAGAAACAGAAGGGCTACTGCGCAGTGTAAAATTACTATTCAATGCAGAGACCACAGTGAGAGGTCAGACGTGGAGACCATGGGGTGGGGGGGGAGATCCGATACGGAGGGAGCTCCTACGCGATGACCATGGGGGACTCGGAAGCAGAGGCCATGGGGGAGCTCCGATGTGACCGCCTGAACGCCAGTGGGACAAAAAAAATGCCTATGTAAGTGCAAGTTTACTTAAGTCATCTATTACCTAAGTTTAGTTTAGTTTAGTTAGTTGTCCCATGCATCAAGGTACAGTTAAAAGCTTTTTGTTGCGTGCTAACCAGTCAGTGGAAATACAATTGAGCCGTCCACAGTGTATAGATGCATGATAAAAGGGATAAGATTTATTGCAATATAAAAGTCCAGTGATGTTCGATTAAAGATTGACCGAGGGTCTCCTATGAGGTAGATGGGAGGTCAAGTGCTGGACTGCCTGTATTCTTTGTTGCACTGATGTTCCGGTGAGTAATCTCTGGTGAGCTTTAATGCAATAAAGTAAGCATGACTTGGTTTATTAACAAAATAAGCAAACAATCCAGTCCCTGTGGTTATTCCCTGATTGATGTTAATGAGAGTTGGCAAACTGAGCCAAATCCAATTAAAAGTTATCCATCAGCAATTACATCAGGACTAGTTTCTAAATGTGATAACAAGCAACCGCAGACGCTGGTTTCTGCCATTGATGGACATGTCAAGTCAAGTTGAGTTTATTGTCACAAGGATGGTGAGGTACAGGTACAATGAAAAATCTTGCTTGCAGCTGCATCTCAGGCACACAGACGCAGACAAACACACAAGAACAAATTGTAAATAAATTATACAGAAACCACATAATATTTCTAAATGAATGAAGACTCCAAAAAACAAGATGTTGGGGATGATTGACGCTTGAAGGTGCAGAAACTGGTGAAACGATCTATTTATATAGATTAAAAAAAGCCAAAAAAGCCCCAGTTCTCACAGATAGCCTTTTTCCAGCAGCTTCCAGTGATGATGTGTGTCCTAATGTTTGCCCTAAAGTGTCTTTAGTGTGTCCTGATGTGTGTTTTTGGTGTCTCTCTGTGTGTCTCGTGCGTGGGGGGGGGTGTAAGGGGGAAACCGTTTTGACTTTTTCCATGTCACCTTCCCCGACTTTTTCCATTTAGGCCTAACATCAAGGATCAGTGCGGCCTTTCCAGGAGACGTGCCCGGGGCTTCAGCGGCGACGCTGCGTGGACTCTCATCGTGGAGCGGCAAGCCCTCACCGAGGCTTGCCGGAGCAGAGTGCTCCGTTCGCTGGCCCGCGGCAGCCTAAAGCCAGAGTCTGCAAAGTTCCAGCTGGCGCGGCGTCCGCTGCCTGGGATCCCTCGTTGGGGACCTGGGGGAAGAAGAAGCTCCGACCGCCGGCCCGCGGCAGCCTGAAGCCAGAGTCTGCCGTTGGGGACCTGGGGGAAGAAGCTCCGACCGCCGGCCCTTGGCCTACTTCTACCACTGGTGCGGCGGGGACTTACCATCAGGAGCGGGGTCCCTCGCCGGGGACCCCTGACCGCCAGCCCTGCGGTCTGCGGTGCTTCCGGGAACCTTAAATCTTCGACTGCCGGCCTGTGGCCTACACCAACCTGAAGCCGCGGTCTCCGTTGGGGAGGCACCGTTTCAGGACTTACCTGGACTTTATCTGGATTTTGCCTTGTCTACACACCTGGACACCCACAGCGGCGGCTGCGGAGGGTCGAGGTCACGACCACGGGGAAAGATATTTTGGATATTTTGTGCCTTCCACCACAGTGATGAATGCTGTGGTGAATGTTCGTGTTAAATTTTTATTGTGTATTTGTGTGTTCTTTATCATTGTACCGCTGCTGGCAAATTCATTTCACTGCACTTTATGTGCAAGTGACGAATAAAACTGATATTGATTGATATTGATGTCGCAATGCCACCCAGTGCACAATCACAATGGGCTCTCAAGCTGCCGAGTGCCACACTCCCCATCCCCCCCCCCCCCCCAGGTTACTCATGATTAAAGTTTCAAAAAAAGCCAAAACCACCTTTTAAAACACCAGCTTCCAGTGACGTCACAATGCCCCCCCCCCCCCCCCCCCCCCCCCCCCCCCCAAACAATGACATTGGGGGGAGGGCCTCATCAGCTTCATTAGCTCCACAACGGTCAATTCTGCACTGATTGAGGTCGACTCAACATCGACTTCTGCAACACTTGATTCTGACTGCTTCATTTTCGTCATCTTTAAAGATAAGGTTTATTCTACACCTAGAGATTAAAAAATAACCTTGCTGTTATGCACTTTCTCGGCCCTGCTCTCTCGACTCGGGGCCCCCCTGCTCAGTCGGATATGCCCGCCTCGCTTTTATTCAGGACCCGCTTGGTCGACTTGGCCCGCCTTGCCTTTATTCACTTTCTCGGCCCCGCTCGCATTGGGAGTACAGGTTACGTTGGGGGAATGGGTGATGAGGGTGATTGGCTCTGGGGGGCACCTGTGTCTGGGGTGAGCGCCGACGCCGTGTTCTGGGACCAGCCCTCCCATGTGACACCGCGCAATCCCCCTCCCCCCGCATTGGGGGACAGGACCCAACGGGTCCCACTTGGTCTAGTATGCCTATAAAAGACTCATCTTGTCTGTCTGTATGTGTGTTATTTGTTTTGTATCGTCCTCAAAACGCTACGTGATAGCTCTTAAATCTTTACATATTCTGAATCACATTTTTGCCTTCCATGCCGTAATCAGTTTAAGGTTTTATCCTATATTTCTCAAGTTATTGATGATTAAAGTTTGGAAGAGTGAGAGAGAGAGATAGAGAGACCGGGGAGAGAGAGAGAGAGAGATAGGGGAGAGAGAGAAAGAGAGAGGGAGTGGGAGTTGCACAGGCCCGGTTCATGTGCTCGTGTATATGGAGTGTGTGAGGTTGATGCCCCTGTACGAATATCTGAAGGGGCTGTTCCTCATGTTCTGGTTGCATTTTAGTCCCATGATCCAGGTGTTTGGGCACAAGGCAAGCCGATCAGGGGTGGAGGGGGCAATTGATATTGCAATTGGAACTGCTGCGGCAGGCAGGGAAAGTGCAATTGGAATGTTTTTTAAAGTCCAGTGCTGAGGGAGGCAGGGGCGTGCTGGAATCTTACGTTCGGGAATGGGTTCAGTTGTGGAACCACGCCTCCCGTGGCAGCTATGGGTTAGTGGTGCAATATTGCATTGGGGGACCAGGCCTCCCGTGTGACAGAGACCCAACGGCTCGCTGGGCTCGGCCTGGGTTGCGTTGGGGGAACGGGTTATGTTGGGGGAACAGGTGATGGCGTGATTGGCTCCGGGGGGCGCCTGTCACTGGGGTGAGCGCTGACTCCCGCGTTTGGGGACCAGCCCTCCCGTGACGCTGCGCTGCTTCGCCCGCTACGTTGAGGGATGGGACCCAACGGGTCCCACTTGGTCTAGTATATAATAAAGATAAAATAGGAATTATCAAATGGTGGTTGCTGAATGTCCATGTTTAATTACCCTTGTTTTGCAGAAAGCAGCCTCAGCCAATGCAGATCAGATTCTTCCATTCATCAAAGAAATGGGTGGCACAATAGCGGAGCTGGTAGAGTTGCTGCCTGACGGCACCAGAGACCCGTTCAATCCTGACTTGAGCTGCTGTCCGTGTGTAGTTTTCACGTTTCACCTGTGACTGTGTGGGTTTCCTTCCTCCAGGTGCTCTGGTCTCTATCGAAACAAGCGGCTATTTAGCCATCTTCAGGTGTATTGCTGTGTAATCTCAGTTTCTGAAATTGTCCCTGGTGTGTACGGAGTGGATGAGAAAATGGCTTTTTATTACACTGCATCCTTCAATTCAATCAATTTTGAGATTTGTGTTTTAGACTAGACTGTTCATCAATGTAGATGAGACTTTCCTTGACTGGAATTCCCATGGTTAAATGAGTGATAGACAGCCTGGATTCGGTGGGCCGATGGGCCTGCTTCATTGATGTAAGTACAGTGGCTTGGAAAGGTTTTCATACCACTTGAACATTTCCACATTTTGTCACGTTACAACCACAAATGTAAATGTATTTTATTGGGATTTTATGTGATAGACCAACACAAAGTGGTGCATAATTGTGAAGTGGAAGGAAAATGATACATGGTTTTCAATTTTTTTACAAATAAAAAACTGAAAAGTGTGGCGTGCAAAAGTATTCAGCCCCCCGAATCAATATTTTGTAGAACCACCTTTCGCTGCAATTACAGCTGCAAGTGTTTTGGGGTATGTCTCTACCAGCTTTGCACGTCTAGAGACTGAAATTTTTGCCTATTCTTCTTTGCAAAATAGCTCAAGCTCAGTCAGATTGGATGGAGAGCGTCTGTGAACAGCAATTTTCAAGTCTTGCCAGAGATTCTCAATTGGATGTAGGTCTGGACTTTGACTGGGCCATTCTAACACATGAATATGCTTTGATCTAAACCATTCCATTGTAGCTCTGGCTGTATGTTTAGGGTCGTTGTCCTGCTGGAAGGTGAACCTCCGCCCCAGTCTCAAGTCTTTTGCAGACTCTAACAGGTTTTCTTCCAAGATTGCCCTGTATTTGGCTCCATCCAGCTTCCCCTCATCCAGCTTCCCTGTCCCTGCTGAAGAAAAGCATCCCCACAGCATGATGCTGCCACCACCATGTTTCACAGTGGGGATGGTGTGTTCAGGGTGATGTGCAGTGTTAGTTTTCCGCCACACATAGTGTTTTGCATTTAGGCCAAAAACTTCAATTTTGGTCTCATCTGACCAGAGCACCTTCCTCCACATGTTTGCTGTGTCCCCCACATGGCTTGTGGCAAACTGCAAACCAGACTTCTTATGGTTATGCTGCACCCTTCGCATGGAACCAGCTGCAGAATGAACTGAAACTTAAGGAGCAGGTTTCTATAAAGATTTAAATCCCTTCTAATTGAAGCGGGCTCTTCTGTCTGTACATGCTTTGTTTGATGATGTTCTGACTGTGACTCTATTTATATGTTCTCTGTTGTTTTTAAATTATTGTCTGTAACTGTGGAACTGTGCTGCTGCCTGTCTTGGCCAGGACTCTCTTGTAAAAGAGATATTTAATCTCAATGAGACTTCTGGTTAAATAAAAATAAAAAATAAAAATGGCTTTTTTTCAACAATGGCTTTCTTCTTGCCACTCTTCCATAAAGGCCCGATTTGTGGAGTGCACGACTAATAGTTGTCCTGTGGACAGATTCTCCCACCTGAGCTGTGGATCTCTGCAGCTCCTCCAGAGTTACCATGGGCCTCTTGGCTGCTTCTCTGATCAATGCTCTCCTTGCCCAGCCTGTCAGTTTAGGTGGACGGCCATGTCTTGGTAGGTTTGCAGTTGTGCCATACTCTTTCCATTTTTGGATGATGGATTGAACAGTGCTCCGTGAGATGTTCAAAGCTTGGGATATTTTTTTATAACCTAACCCTGCTTTAAACTTCTCCACAACTTTATCCCTGACCTGTCTGGTGTGTTCCTTGGGCTTCTTGAAGGTGTTTGTTCACTAATGTTCTCTAACAGACCTCTGAGGCCTTCACAGAACAGCTGTATTTATACTGAGATTAGATTACACGCAAGTGGACTCTATTTACTAATTAGGTGACTTCTGAAGGCAATTAGTTGCAGTGGATTTTATTTAGGGGTATCAGCGTAAAGGGGGCTGAATACTTTTGCACGCCACACTTTTCAGTTTTTTATTTGTAAAGAAATTTGAAAACTATGTATCATTTTCCTTCCACTTCACAATTATGCGCCACTTGTGTGGTCTATCACATAAAATCCCAATAAAATACATTTACATTTGTGGTTGTAATGTGACAAAATGTGGAAAAGTTCAAGGGGTATGAATACTTTTGCAAGCCACTGTATGTATGTATCAATCAATCATAGTTGAGTTTAGTTACCGAGGTACAGTGAAAAACTTTTGTTGTGTGCTAACTGGACAGCGGAAAGACAATACATGATTACAATCAATCCATTTACCGATACATGGTAAGGGAATAACGTTTAGTGCAAGGTAGAAAGTAGCGAAGTCTGATCAACGATGGTCTGAGGGTTACCAATGAAGTAGATAGTAGTACAGACTGCTCCCTAGTTGTAGTAGTCCTGGTGGTTGGTTGATGATGAGCTGCCAAGAACAAAGAGGGACCCGGTGTGGTCCGGGGGAGGTGGTGGGAGAAGCCACTTGTTGTGTGTGTTGTACTCCAGAAGGCTTGAGCGACTCCAAAGCCCTTTGGCTTTATGACCTTCCGTGCAATCCCCCAATTTAAATGCGGCCCACCCCTGACGTCACTCGAAGCTGTTGCGCCCCCACCCCCCCCCCCCCCCCACGCTGTTGCGGGGCATTCTGCCGACACTTTGTAAGCGGGTTGAAATATTTTCTGTTTAAAAAGTTGGTTTGGGGTATTTTTAAAACCGTGTAACTTGTGAAATATAGAATGAAATGTGAAGTGAAGCAGTTTATTTTATCGCTGGGGTTAATGTGATTAAAATTGTGTGAACATTTCACAGACGACACACACACGTATACATACATACAAGATGAGACTTTTAATAGTACAGAGTAGCAATGGGACACAAAAGTTGCCAGTGAATCCCCTGAAGAAACAGAAATTGTGGCCACCAATCTTTCTTCGTGTTCGGAAATTCGTGATTTTTCTTCAGAGTGCAAGCATCCCATTCACAGGTATGTGTGGGAAGGAACTGCAGTTGCTGGTGTAAACCGAAGATAGACACATAAAGGTGGAGTAACTCAGCGGGCCAGGCAGGAGGAAAGGAATAGGTGACATTTCGGGTTGAGACCCTTCTTCAGAGACTCTTGAGAGGGGTCTTGAATCAAAACATCACCTCGTCCTTTGCTCAAAACCAAATCGTCACCTATTCCTTTTCTCCCGTGCCACTGAGGAACTCCAGCTTTTTGTCGGCTAACCTAAGATGAGCCTATCAATTCAGGCTGGAAGGCAAAGCCCAGGAAGCAGGGCAGGCCTGTCAGTGAAAAAAGTTGGTATGTGTTTTTTCACAATGTATGATGTAATGTTATGAAGTTACTGACATTTTCCAACTTCTTCCCTGGCGTTCCGTGAGATGGAATATAAATGAATCATACATTGCAGAGCCAGGGTTTGAGCACAATGGTCTCCTTTATATTCCTTTTATTTCTTGGTAGGTTCCAGTTTATGAACTGGATAGAGATATCTCACTCAGTCCAGATGAAGAGTGACCACTTGCCTCACTTTCTACAATGGAATCATTTCATAATATCTGTTCCTCTGTCCACTTCCTCATTTGTTAACAATGTTTTCCATCTTGTAAGCCCCTACTCTGAGGAATTCTCCTTTTAAGCTGCTTTCTTTCCTTTCAAATTCGAATTCTTATTCACATATATTGTCACATGCACCAGTAAGGTACTGTGATATTGGAGTTACCATGCAGTCATACAATTAAAAGAAAACAACACAATTAAAAGAACAATAGAACTTAACATAAGTTTAGTTTTAGTTTTAGAGATACAGGACAGAAAGAGGCCCCTCGGTACATGGGTCAGCGATCCCCGCACACAGTGGCGGACTGGCCAGGGTGTCAGCTTGCCCGATGGCAAGTGGGCCCCTGATGAAGTGGGACCCCTATATCAAGTGGGTCCCCTTTGTCTCGGCAACCAATATTTTTAGACCCAGTCCGCCACTGCCCGCACACTAGTTCTATCCTAAATACGAGGGGCAATTTACAATTTACAGAAGCCAACAAACCTGTATGTGGGAGGAAACCGGAGCATCCGGAGAAATCCCACCTGGTCACAGGAAGAACATACAAACTCTGTACAGACAGTGGCAGTAGTAAGGATTGAACCCGGATCTCTGGCACTGTGAGGCAACAACACTACAGCTGCGCCACCGTGCCAGCTCTTGTTATAATGGCATAAGGACATAAGGCAGGGGTCGGCAATCTTGTTCTGAATAGGGGCAGGACCCATGTCTGTGAGTGGATGGCTGCCACATGTATCGCCATTGTTAATAAATGGAGGTAATAATACATCTATATTACTAAAAGTCTGACCTTGACCACTTCCTGTTGTTCTGTATATTGATTTTAGAAAAAACACTGCCACTTACGGCTGTGATTTTCGGCCATCTTACTCAGAGTCCTCCTCCGCTGCGCAGGACGAGAGGATTTTTCTCATCGATGGAAAATAAGAGTTATTAGTGTTTTAAAAATGTTGATATTCTCTCCTGTCAATCATGTCATGAAGGACATGCCCCTTCTGGCGGGAGGGACTATAAAACCCAGACGTGTGGTCGTGGCTCAGTCTCTGCAAGATGGAGGAGGGAGAGGTCACGAATCGCTGTCTTTAGTGGCCTTGCACCCTGCTTGAAATGGTATGAAACTGCACTTGAATTTGGTGGCCTTGCACCCTGCTTGAAGTGGTATGAAACTGCACTTGAATTTGGTGGCCTTGCACCCTGCTTGAAGTGGTATGAAACTGCACTTCAATTTGGTGACCTTGCACCCTGCTTGAAATGAAATTTCAAAGAATAGCCGTGTGTCAACAGCGAGCCCACCGGCCCGTGAGTGAGTGAGCTGCCAGCACAACAGGCTTGAGTGACTGAGCCGCCAGCCCAAGAATCCATTCGGCCCACAATGTCCATACTAGCCCTCTGGAAACCAGTCCCTTCAGCCCACAACACCCATACTAGCACTCCAGAAAGCCCCGCCCACTGGCCACCAATATTGGAATTGGTGGAGAGTTGGAATTATGCGTTGGGGGACCAGCTCTCCCGTGTGATGCTGGGTCCCACTTAGTCCCACTTAGCAATATTTTGTCTACAGCATACATATATGTGTATATTGAACTGAACTGTTTACAATATTCTGTTTTGCTGCAGCAAGCAAGAATTTCATTGTCCTATCTGGGACACATGACAATAAACTCTCTTGACTTGACTTGACTACTGAACAAAGTGAACTAAACAAAGTTCAGAACAAAGTTAGTTTGAGACACTGGTATTGAAACTACCCTTCCCCTCTCCGTCAGTCTGTTTGTCTGTCTCATAGCAGTTAGTGTGACACTTGTTGTTTTACGCTCGACAGTCTCTCAATATCAGGTGACAGGTTGGAAGAGGCCAGATGCAAGATGCCATCTAAATGGGCATCAGTCAGTCGGTTTCTTAATTTACTCTTCGTGTATTTCATTTTTGAGAAGAGTTGCTCACACATGTAAGTACTGCCGAACATTGATGTCATTTTTTTTGCGTGATCTACTAAGTTGGTATACCTACCAGTTTCATGGAGATATTTCTTGTAGAACTCTAGTAGAGATATGTCCGTTGCATTAAATTTAGTTCTTAATACATCGCTGCACTGCATCTCAATAAGTTCCATTTGAACATTTTCTGGTGCATTGTCGATGTCCACGTCAAATGGAGTGGCAAACAGCCTGAATTCGCTTGTGTGTGAGCGAATGTCAGCGAAACGTGAAGAAAACTCAGTTTTCAAGTCACGTATCACAGTCACAAATGTGTCGGTGTCTGTCGGTTGGGTCTCCTGGAGTTTGGGGAAATGAGCGTAGCATGATTTCTCAAGCTGGCATTCCCACAGTCGCAGTTTTGTTTCGAAGGCGACGATGTGTCCACACATATCATGTACGAGTTGATTTCTTCCCTGAAGTTGCGAGTTGAGGTTGTTTAAATGAGCTGTTAAATCTACCAGGAATGCTAGACTCGAAAGCCATTTAGGATCGCGAAATTCTGAGGCACTCACATTTTTACCTTCGAGGAATGTTGCTATTTCTTCCCGCAGAGCGTATACCTTTTCTAACATTGCACCTCGACTGAGCAACCGAACGTCGCAGAAATAGAGCAGGTCTCCATACTGGGCCTCTGCTTCCGAGAAAAGTTGTTGAAATTGACGGTGGTTTAGTCCCCGTGACAATAGCAGGTTTACTGCTCTTACCACTACCTCCATCACATCCTTCACATTTGAAGACTTGGCGAACAGTGCTTCATGGTGGATTAGGCAGTGCATTTTTTTAATCTCGTGGTTAATTTCAAGGCCTTCCATGTGGCTTTCAAGCATAGCCACAGCACCTTTTTTTTCTCTAACCATTGCTGGCGTTCCATCAGTTGCTACGCATACTAACTTAGATAGATCCAGCTCCATGTCTGTGGTACACTTGAGCAATGCCACAAGAATATCTACTCCTATGGCAGCACCCTTCATATGTTCCAGTTGAACAAACTCCTCAACAGTGTCAAAATCTGAAGTTACTCCACGTACAAACACTGCAAGCTGAGCGGTGTTTTTGGTATCTGTACTCTGATCGAGGGCTATTGAGAAGAACTGGAAATTTCTGCAATAGTCCTTCAAACAGCTTTTCACATCTGCTGACATTTCTTCTATTCGTCGTGCAACTGTTCTTGCAGAGAGATTGACATTTGAAAATGAAACCTTTTTCTCAGGACACAGAATTTCCACAACTGCCATCAAACATTCTTTCACAAAATCTCCGTCAGTGACGGGCTTCATATTTTCTGCTATCAACTTAGAAACCGCGTAGCTAGCAAGCGTGTTCCTCTCTGATTCCACACCTTGTTTCTTCAACATCTGATTTGCCAGGCTCCATTTAAGGTTATGAACTTCATGCTTCCTTGCTTGCCCAATAATTTCACTGAATTTTGGATGTTTTGTTACATAGTGCCGCCTGATGTTGAACTCCTTGTTCACACTAACACTTGCGTGGCAGATAAGGCATGTGGGCGTGCCGAAGTGCTGTATAAAGAAGTACTTTTCTGTCCAAATGCCCTGGAAGATTCGGCACTCAGCATCCACCTTCCTGCGTTTTGTAGCCATTGAGGTTTGCTAAGGAAAAAAAAAGCAAATATTGATAATAGTATAACTAATGTTGACATCAGTCAACACTCACCCATATCTGCGGAATCAAAAAAGGCAAGAGCACCAGAGGATGAGGAGAACGTACAGAAGCGCCAATCAAGTGAATTATTGAGAAACACGCCACTCTTATATATTTTGAGCGGCTGATGCACACGAGCCTGATGCAACTGATGAAACACGGCAGATGCAACTAATAAAAAGCACCACTGATTATCAAATATATTAGTATTCTAAATGTTTCTTTTTTATTTCTTTTCTTTTGATTATTTCTTTATGTTTAATACAGGTGCACAACCTTTTATCCGAAAGCCTTGGGACCAGACACTTGTCGGATTTCGGACATTTTCGGATTTCCTAATGGAAGATTTTTAGCGTAGATTAGGAAGGTAGCGTGGGTGGCTTGAAAAGTCTGGAGCGGCTGCCTCCTCCCCGGAGACCGGGGAATCATTGTAAATCATTGCATAAATGTTAGTCAGTTAGTTTGGAGGGATTTTATGTGGTGGTGGTGGTGGTTGTGGTGAGGGGTGGGGCGGGGTAAAGGGGGAAACTTTGATTCTTAGTCCCCTACCTGGTCGGCGACTCCCAACATCGCGGAGCTGGGGGCTCCGTCCGGCCGCGGGCGGCGCCGGTTGTAGCTCCGACCCCGGCAACTCTACCCCTGGCTGCGAGGCGCTCCAAATCCAGCGCCGCCCGCGGCCGGACGCCCGCAGCCCCAGCTCCGCGAATGTTGGGAGTCGGCGGCCACAGCGCTCCGGAGCTTACCGCACGGCGACCCGGTAAGGCATTGCCTGCTCCCCGCTGGTATCCCAGCGCTGCGCCGCCGCCGACTCCCAACATTCGCGGAGCTGGGGCTGCGTGCGTCCGGCCGGGGCGGTGGTGGATTTGGAGCTTACTGCACGGCGACCCGGTAAGGCATTGACCGCTCCCCGCCTCTCCGACCAGGTAGGGGACTAAGAATTAAACTTTACCCCTTCACCCCCCCTTCACATAAAAGCCCTCCAAACTAACTGACTAACATTTAAGCAATGATTTACAGATGTTTAAGTGTCTCCCCGGTCTCCGGGGAGGAGGCAGCCGCTACAGTAGTACAGACCTGGGTTGACCATGGGTCGTTTCGGGTCAATTTTGGCGCCAAACGCGAGCTTTGGTGTGCAGACGACATCCTGGAAAAAATGGCCGGTTTTCGGAGTTTTTCGGTTTCCGGAACTCCGGATAAAAGGTTGTGCACCTGTATATATTATAATGTCATCAGCCAAAGCCACTCGGTTTTATTTTCAAAGACATTTCAGATTCTTGAACATAGAAATCAAATGCTGGAGAAACTCAGCGGATGAAGCAGCATCTATGGAGCGAAGAAAATAGGCAACGTTTCGGGTCGAAACCCTTCTTCTGCAGTTCCTTCTTATACAAAGAGGGAAGAAGATTAGAAGAAGGGTTTGTCTGAAGAAGGGTTTCGACCTGAAACGTTGCCTATTTCCTTCGCTCCTAAGATGCTGCCTCACCTGCTGAATTTCTCCAACATTTTCGTCTACATTCGATTTTCCAGCACCTGCAGTTCCTTCTTAAACATCAGATTCTTGAACATTTTGATTAATAACTCAAGAAATAAAGCGTGAAATTTCCAGGTAAGCTGATTTCGGACTTCAGGGGGTAAATCTCTAGTAGAATATGTAAAAGAATGTCCCGATCGCGTGTTGTTTTTTCGAGTAGATGTGATCACACACAAACAAATAAATAAATACACACACATCCAAGATCAGTGTTTTATAGTTATAAGAATAGATAGATGTACATACACACATACAAAAAGCTGGAGTAACTTAGCAGGTCAGGCAGCATCTTTGGAGAAAAAGGATGGGTGATGTTTTGGGTCGACCTTCATCAGACCCAATCTAGGGCCTTGACGAGATTTGACTGGAGCCAATCTAATCAAATTTTTGAGTGCACAATGGAATATGTAAACATAGTGCTCTGTAAACAAAATAATAAATGTAAACATGCATGCACATTAATCAAACAATTAAATAATAATAGTGCAACAGGACAACAACAATGCCCCCAAGTCTATGTAGTTTGGAGCTTATTTTGGCACCTCAACTGCTTGCTGCATCTGTGTGTTTGCTTTCAGTGACTTATGCGCATTCATTTATAGGTTCCTTTGTACATCCGCATTCCGGTAATACGTCATTAGAGGCAATCAAAAGTTACTTGCACTGTGCAGGAGAGGTTTTATTGGGATAAGATCACAAATTAATAACTGGTTTATGTAGAGTCATTGAAGCGGGGTTTAGTTAGATTTGCCAAAATCCAGTCTTTTTTGCTGACGGATTTCAAGTCAATTAGGTCATATGGTCATGCGATAGTAGAATTAGGCCATTCGGCCCATCGTGTACTCCGCCATTTTGCCTTCTGCCCATATCCTCTGGCACTTGTACAAATCAAAAGTCTATCTATCTCTGCCATAAAAATATCAACTGACGGCTCTAGAAATAGTGGAAGCATTGGTGATCATTTTCCAATATTCAATAGATTTGGGATCAGTTCCTGTGAATTGGAGGATAGCTAATGTTATCCCACTTTTCAAGAAAGGAGCTAGAGAGAAAAATTACAGAATTAAAGAGTAGGAGTGAACGGGCCCTTTTCAGAATGGCAAGCAGTGGCGAGTGTAGTGCCGCAAGACTTGGTGTTGGGGCCGCAATTGTTTACCATATATATTAATGATTTGGAAGTACAAATCATTACATAGCAAACTACATAGTGAAGAAAGCTAATGGAATGTTAGCCTTCATAACAAGAGGATTTCAGTATAGGAGTAAAAAGGTTCTTCTGCAGTTGTATAGGGCTCTGGTGAGACCACATATGGAGTATTGTGTACAGTTTTGGTCTCCTAATTTGAGGAAGGACATCCTTGTGATTGAGGCAGTGCAGCGTAGGTTCACGAGATTGATCCCTGGGATGGCGGGACTGTCATATGAGGAAAGATTGAAAATACTAGGCTTGTATTCACTGGAGTTTAGAAGGATGAGGGGGCTCTTATAGAAACATATAAAATTATAAAAGGACTGGACAAGCTAGATGAAGGAAAAATGTTCCCAATGTTTGGTGAGTCCAGAACCAGGGGGCCACAGTCTTAGATTAAAGGGGAGGTCATTTAAGACTGAGGTGAGAAAACACTTTTTCACCCAGAGAGTTGTGAATTTATGGAATTCCCTGCCACAGAGGGCAGTGGAGGCCAAGTCACTGGATGGATTTAAGAGAGAGTTCGAGCTCTAGGGGCTAGTGGAGTCAAGGGATATGGGGAGAAGGCAGGCACGGGTTATTGATAGGGGATGATCAGCCATGATCACAATGAATGGCGGTGCTGGCTCAAAGGGCCGAATGGCCTCCTCCTGCACCTATTTTCTATGTCTATGTTTCTACAACATAGAAACATAGAAAATAGGTGCAGGAGTTGGCCATTCGGCCCTTCGAGCCTGCACCGCCATTCGATATGATCATGGCTGATCATCCAACTCAGTATCCCATCCCTGCCATCTCTCCATACCCCCTGATCCCTTTAGCCACAAGGGTCACATCTAACTCCCTCCCTCAAATGACAATTAAATTGAATCTTGAATCTTAAATATAGCCAATGAACTGGCCTCAACTACCTTCTATGGCAGAGAATTCCACAGATTCACCACTCTCTGTGGGAAAAATGATTTTCTCATCTCGGTCCTAAAATACTTCCCTCTTATCCTTAAACTGTGACCCCTAGTTCTGGACTTCCCCAATATCGGGAATAATCTTCCTGCATCTAGCCTGACCAACCCCTTAAGAATTTTGTAAGTTTCTATAAGACCCCCCCCCCTCAATCTTCTGAATTCTAGCGTGTACAAGCCGAGTCTATCCAGTCTTTCTTCATATGAAAGTCCTGCCATCCCAGGAATCAGTCTGGTGAACCTTCTCTGTGCTCCCTCTATGGCAAGAATGTATTTCCTCAGATTAGGAGACCAAAACTGTACGCAATATTCCAGGTGTGGTCTCACCAAGACCCTGTACAACTGCAGTAGAACCTCCCTGCTCTTATACTCAAATCCTTTTGCTATGAATGCTAACATATCATTTGCTTTCTTCACTGCCTGCTGCACCTGCATTCCTACTTTCAATGACTGGTGTACCATGACACCCAGGTCTCGTTGCATCTCCCCTTTTCCTAATCGGCCACCATTCAGATAATAGTCTACTTTCCTGTTTTTGCCACCAAAGTGGATAACCTCACATTTATCCACATTATGCTGCATCTGCCATGCATTTGCCAACTCACCCAACCTATCCAAGTTACCTTGCAGCCTCCTAGCATCCTCCTCACAGCTAACACTGCCCCCCAGCTTTGTGTAATCCGCAAACTTGGAGATGTTGCATTCTATTCCCTCATCCAGATCATTAATATATATTGTAAATAACTGGGGTCCCAGCACTCAGCCTTGCAGTACGCCACTAGTCACTGCCTGCCATTCTGAAAATGACCCGTTTACTCCTACTCTTTGTTTCCTGTCTGCCAGCCAGTTCTCTATCCACATCAATACTGAACCCCCAATACCATGTGCTTTAAGTTTGTATACTAATCTCTTATGTGGGACCTTGTCGAAAGCCTTCTGAAAGCCTTCTGAAAGGCCAGATATAACACATCCACTGGTTCTCCCTTATCCACTCTACTAGTTACATCATCGAAACATTCTATAACAGGGCTCTCGCTTAACTTTATTTGCCTGTTGCCAGCCGGGCAACCTTGGCAGCTTTTTAGGTTGCCAAATGACAGTTTAGGTGGTCATTTAAGATGGCTTGCATGACGCGTGCGATAATGTGCTCGGACGAAGCGCGTAGTTACCAGTCGGAATTATACTCAATGAACTCATTATTCAATACCCAGTCTAGAATAGCCTGCTCTCTCGTTGGTTCCTCTACATCTTGGTTTAGAAAACTATCCCGCATACATTCCAAGAAATCCTCTTCCTCAGCACTCCTGCCAATTTGATTCACCCAATCTATGTGTAGATTGAAGTCACCCATTATAATTGTTTTACTTTTGTTGCACGCATTTCTAATTTCCTGTTTGATGTCATCCCCAACTCCACTACCCTGTACCACTGTTAGGTGGCCGGTACACAACTCCCACTAGCGTTTTCTGCCCCTTAGTGTTTCGCAGCTCTACCCATATCGATTCCACATCCTCCAAGCTAATGTCCTTCCTTTCCATTGCATTAATCTCCTCTCTAACCAGCAATGCTACCCCGCCTCCTTTTCCTTTCTGTCTATCCCTCCTGAATATTGCAACCTGCGGCAAAGAATTTCCAGATGCACCACCCTCTGACTAAATAAATTTCTCCTCATCTCCTTCCTAAACGAATATCCTTTGATTCTAAGGCTATGACCTCTAGTCCTAGACTCTCCCACGAGTGGAAACATTCTCTCCACATCCACTCTATCCAAGCCTTTCACTGCTAGGTTTTAAAGGAGGTCCCCACTCATTCTAAACTCCATCGAGTACAGGCCCAGTGCCGACAAACACTTATCATAGGTTAACCTACTCATTTTGGGGATCATTCTTGTAAACCTCCCCTGGATCCTCTCCAGAGCCAGCACATCCTTCCTCAGATATGTTGTCCAAAATTGCTCACAATATCTCAAATGCGGCCTGACCAATCAAACCAAGAGTGTTTCATTGTCATAAGTACCAACAACAGAACAGTGAAATTCTTACTTGTAGCAGTATAGCAGGCCTTTACACACATTAAACATTTTCAGTCTTAAATCTCTAAGTGATGCTATGTCCCCCTTTACAGCTACTGTATGTATTAATTCAGTTCAAGACTAAGGGGCAGTACATTGGCCATAAAGTTGCTGCCTAAAAGTGCTAGATTGATCCTGAATATGGGTGTTATCTGTATGGAGTTTGCTCCTTTTTCCTTTGATCGCATGGGTCCTCTCGTTTCCTTCCACATTCCAAAGGTGTGCAGGAACCTTGTTCAGACCCAACCCAAAACGTAATATTTTCCTTTTGTCCAGAGATTCTGGCTGACCCGTTGAGTTACTCCTGCTTTTTGTGTCTATCTTCAGTTTAAACCAGCATCTATAGTTCCTTCCTACACACACGATAGAACACTGTTTTGTTTTCTCGTTTATAACATTGTTTACAGAGTACCATGTTTACATATTCTGTTGTGCTTCTGCAAGTAAGGATTTCATTGTTCTAACTGGGACGTGAGAGAATAAAACACTTTTGACTCTTGACTTGCGTCGCTAATGTGTGGGATAGAACTAGTGTGGTCGGTGTGGACTCGGTGGGCCGAAGGGCCGGTTTCCACGCTGTATCTTTAAATTAAACTAAAACCACTAAAACCAGAGGGATTCTAAAGAAGGGTCTCTACCCAAATCTTCACCCAATTTCTTCTATCCAGAGATGCTGGCTGCTCCATGACGTTCCCCCGCACAATTAAAGCATGGAATTGTCTTCACCCTACCATAGTTACCCAACCAGACGCAACTAAATTTAAGGTACCTCTTTTTTCCCTAGAACCCTTTTTTGCTTAAGTCCAAGTCAAGAGTCCAGAGAGTTTTATTGCCATGTGTCCCAGATAGGACAATGACATTCTTGCTTGCTGCAGCACAACAGAATATATAATCATAATACAGAACAGGAGATAAAAGTTCAGTGTGTCTCTATACCATAGACCATATACACAATAAATAAACAGATAAAGTGAAATAGGCTGTTATTGTTCAGATTTTGGAGTTTGGTGGTGGACCCTTCATCACCTCCAGTTTAAATTCCATTTGAAATATTTTTGGAGTAACTCTTGCTCCCTGAACTCCAGGGAGTTACTCCAGCTCCAGGGAGTGATTCTGCGTGGTTTTCAGCGGTCGCGGCGGCAATGGCTGCCAGATCTCCCACAATGCAAAGGGAGGGAGAAAGTGCTTGGTGCCGACCAGTTGCCATGGCAGTGCCCATGTGCAGGGTCGCTGATGATGTGTTGGCCATGGTTGTGCGCATGTGCAAGGCGGCCAGCCGTGCCGGCAGATGATGAGCAGCCAGAAAGCGGAGCCAGGAGACCCAGACGTGGATGGTGGGCGGAGACAGAGTGACAAAGAGAGATAGAGAGGGGGGCCAGTTCAGAGTTGAACAGCAGGTGTCGCGGGTGCTTGCCAGGCCCGACAAAATGGCACAGCTTTTAGGTTGCCCGGCGGGACTTTAGGTGGCAATTGGCATCCGGGCAACCGTTAATTTAGAGCCCTGATATATAAGTCTACATACGTATATATATATATATTATAGTGTGTGTGTGACGTTGAGGGGACGGGACCCAACGGGTCCCACTTGGTCCAGTACTTAACTAAAAGTGGCAGATGGAATCTAGTGTAGCAAAGTGTGGAATCATGCATTTTGTTAGTTGGAATAAAGGTGTGGACTATTTTATAAATGGGGAGAGAATCCAAAAATCGGAGGTGCAAAGGGACTTGGATTCCCAAAATAAGTTCTGCAAGTCGAATCGGTTGTAAGGAAAGCAAATGCAATGCTAGCATTTATTTCAAGAGGGCTTGTATACAAAAACAGGGATGTAATGCTGCGGCTCTGAAAGATGCTGGCTCAAAGGATCCCACGTTTATTTTATATATATATATATATAATTGTGTGTGTGTGTGTGTGTGTATATATATATATGCATATAGGGTAGACACAAAATGCTGGAGTAAGTTCAACGTGTATATATGTACACACATCACTTGCAGTTTAAATTTAATTTGGAATATTTTGGAGGACCAAGAAGACCATAGAAAATAGGTGCAGGAGTAGGCCATTCAGCCATTCGAGCCTGCACCGCCATTCAATATGATCATGGCTGATCATCCAACTCAGTATCCTGTACCTGCCTTCTCTCCATACCCCCTGATCCCTTTAGCCACATCTAACTCCCTCTTAAATATAGCCAATGAACTGGCCTCAACTACCTCAAGTTCAAGTGAGTTTATTGTCATGTGTCCCTGTATAGGACAATGAAATTCTTGTGGCTGCTACCTTCTGTGGCAGAGCAAGAATAACTCAGCGGGTGAGGCAGGAGAGAAGGAATGGGCGACGTTTCGGGGTCGAGATACTGCTGCAGGTTCGAATTCCATTGATCTGTTTGGGACGTTTGACAATAAAACACCCTTGACTGGATTGCCTGTAATGATGTCTTCTTCTTCTTCTTCTTCTATATAGTGTTTTTTGGCGGTTGGCAAACAACTTTTTTGGTGCATTACCGCCACCAACTGGCATGGAGTGTGGATCAAACAACACCATTACATATTCTAATAACCTATATCCTTCCGAACAAATTGGTTACCCTAAGAAAAAGCATCAGGATTTGATAGCACTTATTTGAACTCCCTTGCAAAATATCTACCAAATCAAATTGTACTCCCTTCTTTTCTGAACTGCTCACTCATCCGTTCTCTCTCCTCCTCATACCTCTCACAATGTACAATGACATGCTCTATCGTTTCCTCTTGCCCACAGTATTCACAGCTGCCTGTATTATGCTTGCCCATTACAAAAAGTGTACTGTTCAGACCAGTGTGTCCAAATCTAATTCTTGAAATCACTGTCTCCTCTTCTCTGTTCTTTCCTGCACATCTCATCTCTCCCACTTTCCTCTGGACTCTGTAAAACCACCGTCCTTTCCGCTCTTCCTCCCATTGCTTTTGCCATCTTTCCTTCAGTCTTTGCTTAATAATGTCTTTGATTTCAGTTTTACCTATGTTAATACTTAAATCAATCTTACTTCTTTTTGTTACCTCTTTTGCTACCTTATCTGCCATTTTGTTTCCTCTAATGCCAATGTGTGCTGGTACCCATAAAAATATGACTGTAAGCCCCATCATTTGAATTCTGAATAGTGTTTGTTGTATTTCTATCAAAATGTCTGGTCTTTGTCTGAATGACTGTGCTGTAAACTCTTTATTGCTAAACTTGAATCTGAACAAATAACTGTCCTTAAAGGCCTAGTATCCTCGACCCACTGTACTGCTAACAATATTGCAATCATTTCACCTGTGTATACTGAGACCTCATTATTGATCCTCT
>NW_026576192.1:0-22500 GCF_028641065.1 Leucoraja erinaceus | reverse complement strand
ACAGTCTGATACAGTGACTTGCCTTCCCCAGGTTCAAGTTCAAGTGAGTTGACCTGATAGGACAATGAAATTCTTGCTTTGCTTCAGCCCACAGAACATAGTAGGCATTTACTACAAAACAGATCAATTTGTCCATATACTATAATATAAATATAACATATAAATATATGCACACATGAATAAATAAAATGATAAAGTGCAAATAACAGATGATTGGTTATTAATAATCAAAGATTTGTCCGAGCCAGGTTTAATAGCCTGATGGCCGTGGGGTAGTAGCTATTCCTGAACCTGGTTGTTGCAGTCTTCAGGCTCCTGTACCTTCTACCTGAAGGTAGCAGGGAGATGAGTGTGTGGCCAGGATGGTGTGGGTCTTTGATGATACTTCCAGCCTTTTTGAGGCAGCGACTGCAATAAATCCCCTCGATGGAAGGAAGGTCAGAGCCGATGATGGACTGGGCAGTGTTTACTACTTTTTGTAGTCTTTTCCTCTCCTGGGCGCTCAAGTTGCCATACCAAGCCATGATGCAACCAGTCAGCATGCTCTCTACTGTGCACCT
This sequence comes from Leucoraja erinaceus, assembly GCF_028641065.1. Lineage (NCBI taxonomy): Eukaryota > Metazoa > Chordata > Chondrichthyes > Rajiformes > Rajidae > Leucoraja > Leucoraja erinaceus. The sequence continues at coordinate 21,940 of NW_026576192.1, read as the reverse complement.
GTAGAAGTTAGAGAGAGTCCTCCTTGACAATCCGACTCTCCGTAATCTTCTCAGCAAGTAGAGGTGCTGATGAGCTTTCTGCAATCAGTTCCTTGGTTTTGCTGGTGTTGAGGGCCAGGTTATTGTGCTGGCACCATATGGACAGTTGCTCGATCTCTCTTCTGTTCTCTGACTCATCCCCATCAGTGATACGCCCCACAACAGTGGTGTCATCGGCAAACTTGATGATGGAATTCGCACTGTGACCGGCTACGCAGTCATGAGTATAGAGTGAGTACAGCAGGGGGCTGAGCACGCAGCCTTGAGGTGTTCCCGTGCTGATTGATATCAAGGCTGACACATTTCCACCAATACGAACAGACTGTGGTCTGTGAATGAGGAAGTCGAGGATCCAATTGCAGAGGGATGCGCAGAGACCCAGTTCTGCGAGTTTGGTAACCAGCTTGGAGGGAATGATTGTGTTAAATGCCGAGCTGTAATCGATGAATAACAGCCTGACATATGAGTTTTTGCTGTCCAAGTGGTCCAGAGCGGAGTGGAGGGCCAGCGAGATCGCATCCACCGTTGATCTGTTGTGGCGGTACGCGAACTGCAGTGGGTCCAGGTTTTTGTCGAGGTAGGAGTTGATTTGCTCCATGATCAACCTCTCAAAGCACTTCATCACCACCGGCGTTAGTGCCACTGGTCGATAGTCATTGAGGCACGTCACCTTACTCTTCTTGGGCACTGGTATAATTGATGCCCTTTTAAAGCAGGTGGGGACCTCAGAAGTGAGAGGTTGAAATGGTCTGTAAAAACTCCAGCCAGTTGGTCCGCACAGGTTTTCAGAACACGCCCGGATATACCATCAGGTCCAGGCACTTTTCGAGGGTTCACCCCTCTGAAGGATTTCCTGACATTGGCCTCTGTGACTGAGACTGAAATAGCATCACAGCGAATGGGGGCTCGGGAAAGCACATCAGTATTCTCCCTATCAAAGCATGCGTAAAACGCATTGAGCTCGTCAGGGAGTGATGTTTCACCGACACATTCGAGCTGCCTCCTGGTTTCGCCTTGTAGGAGGTGATTGCATTTAGGCCCCGCCACAGCTGCCGAACATCTCTCTTATCCTCCAGTTTGGAGCAGAAGTCCCTTTTGGCCTTTTTGATGGCCTTACCAAGGTTGTATCTGGTCTTCTTGTAGGCCACTGTATCATCGGACGTGAATGCCCGGTGTCTGGACTTCAGGAGAGTGCTGATCTCAAAGTTCATCCAAGGTTTCTGATTGGGAAACACTCGGAAGGTTTTTGTAGGGATGCAGTCCTCCACACATTTCTTTATGAAGTCTGTAACGACTGTGGCGTATTCGTTCAAGTCCGTTGCCGAGTCCCTGAACATTGCCCAGTCTACAGACTCCAAACAGTCCTGGAGTTGTTCTCCTCTGCCCCCCCCGACCAGCTCTGTACTGTCCTCACTTCTGGGGGTGCGCTCTTCAATTGCTGCCTGTAGGCAGGAAGAAGCAGCACCGCGGTATGGTCGGATTTACCGAAGTGAGGGCGAGGGATAGAACGATAGGCATTCTTGATGGTGGTGTAGCAGTGGTCGAGGGTGTTAGGTCCTCTGGTGCAGCAGGAGACATGTTGGTGGAAGTTAGGGAGTGATTTCTTGAGGTTTGCCTTATTGAAGTCCCCAGCAATGGTGGTAAATGCCTCGGGGTAAGACGTCTGGTGTTTGTTGACCACGGCGTGCAGCTCCTCCAGTGCCAGACGGACGTCTGCCTGGGGTGGGATGTAGACCGCGGTCAGGATGATGGAGGTGAATTCCCTTGGGAGGTAGAAGGGACGGCACTTCACCACCAGATGTTCCAGGTGCGGAGAGCAGGAGTTGGACAGGACTGCCACGTCTGAGCACCACGCAGAGTTGACCATGAGGCAGACGCCCCCGTCCTCTCCCTTTCGCAGATGCCAGGGTATGGTCCATACCGTGAATGGAGAACCCTTTAGGCTGGACTGCTGGGTCTGGGGAGCTGGGGGTGAGCCATGTCTCTGTGAAACAGAACACAGAGCGTTTGGCATTTAGTTCAGTTTATTGCATCCAGGTACTGTCAAGCACTGATTAGGTATAGGTTTCTTATTTTCTGATACAATGATGTCACTTCCCCAGGTTAGTTTAGCTTATAAAAGCCGTACAGCGTGGAAACAGGCCCTTCAGCCACACCGACTAACATGTCCAACTTATTTGCTTGGGCAGCCTGGTGGTATGAATATTGATTTCTCTAACTTCAGATAGCATCGGCATTCCCTCTCTCCCTATCCCTGTCCGACCCAAATCGCAATAGCTTTTAGTTTTCACCCAAGCAGCTAACAATGACCCGTTTCCTTTATCATCGTTACTTTTTTGCATATCTTTCATTCATTGTTCTTTATCTCTCTACATCATCGTCTATATCTCGTTTCCCTTATCCCTAACCAGTCCGAAGAAGGGTCTCGACCCGAAACGTCACCCATTCCTTCTCTCCAGAGATGCTGCCTGTTCCGCTGTTACTCCAGCTTTTTGTGTCAAGTGTTTGGTCCATATCCAGGGCTCTCACTTTTTCTCTGTTTCCTACCGGGCAACCTAGGCAGCTTTTTAGGTTGCCAAATGACAGTTTAGGTGGTCAATTAAGACGGTTTGCATGACGGATGCGATAATGTGCTCGGACGAAGCGCGTAGTCACTAGTCGGAATTATGCTCAATTAAGCATTCACATATTATTTCTGCTTCAAATAAAATCACAAACTAAACATATTCACCAATCAAGACATGATATGTACCACAATGACATGCAGCAAAATTACAATACAGTATCTCAACTCTTTATACATGTTGCAATGAAAGCAATTTCTATTATTTCTTTCCACTTCCAAACAAAAATGTGGTTGGATTATTCAGCGTATGATCAACCTCGGTGAGACCAAGCGCAGGCTTGGCGATCACTTCGCACAACACCTCCACTCAGTTCGCAAATTTTTTTTTAAATTTCAAAATAGACTTTATTCAATTGATAAATATATACAATTCCTGAACCATTCAAACAAACAAAATTCATCCGACATTTTCGGAGACTATACAAGTTTTTCCAGTACAATTTTTTTTTTTTACATTTGTCAAATTTCACCAAACAGTCCCCCACCCGTGCCACTCTGTGGCCCCAGTCCAAGTAATAAATATATACAATGTTTACACAGTGCGAAAATTCCATCTGACATTTTCATTTCCACAAAAAATGTCCCCCACCCACTCAGTTCGCAATAACCAACCTGATCTCTCGGTGATTCAGCACTTCAACTCCCCCTCCCATTCCGAATCCGACCTTTCTGTCCTGGGCCTCCTCCATGGCCAGAGTGAGTCCCACCGCAAATTGGAGGAACAGCACCTCATATTTTGCTTGGGTAGTTTACACCCCAGCGGTATGAACATTGGCTTCTCTAATTTCAGGTAGTCCTTGCTTTCTCCCTCCTTCCCCTCCCATTCCTAGCTCTCCCACAGCCTACTGTCTCCGCTTGTTCCTTTCTTTTTCCCGCCCCCACCCCCGGACATCAGTCTGAAGAAGGATCTCCACCCGAAACGTCGCCTTTTCCTTCGCTCCATAGATGTTGCCTCACCCGCTGAGTTTCTCCAGCATTTTTGTCTACCCATTCACACAAGTTCTGTTATCCCACTTTCCTCACCCACTCCCCTACACATTAGGGGCAATTTTACAGAGACAAGTTAACCTACAAAGCCAATGCGTCTTTGGGATGTGTGAGGAAACCATATGGGAGAATGTGGAATTTCAACACAGACAGTGCCCGAGGACAGGATCAAACACAGATCTCTGGCGTGTGAGGCAGCAAGTCCACCAGCTGTGCCACTATATATTGTTTTCCAACACACAAAAAATTATACGTTGATAACTTTGGTTAATAAAAAAACGAAACTATCCATTTTCAGTCTTAAATCTCTAAGTGACGCTATGTCCCCCTTTACTGCTACTGTATGTTTTAATTCAGTTCAAGTCTATGGGGCAGTACATTAGCCATAAAGTTGCTGCCTTAAAGTGCCAGAGACCCGGAATCGATCCTGAATATGGGTGCTGTCTGTATGGAGTTTGCTCTTTTCCCCTTTGATCGCATGGGTTTTCTCCGGTGCTCTGGTTTCCTTCCACATTCCAAAGGTGTGCAGGAACCTTTTTGAGACCCCAGCCCAAAACGTAATATTTTCCTTTTGTCCAGAGATTCTGTCTGACCTGTTGAGTTACTCCAGCTTTTTGTGTCTATCTTCAGTTTAAACCAGCATCTGCATTTTTTCTCGTTTATAACATTGTACCATGTTTACATATTCTTTTGTGCTGCTGCAAGTAAGGATTTCATTGTTCTAACTGGGATGTGAAAGAATAAAACACTCTTGACTCTTGACTTACGTCGCTAATGTGTGGGATAGAACTAGTGTACGGGTGTACGGGTGGTCGGCGTGGGCCAAAGGGCCTGTTTCCACGCTGTATCTTTAAATTAAACTAAAAACACTAAAACCAGAGGGAGTCTAAAGAAGGACCTCTACCCGAAACGTCACCCAATTTCTACTATCCAGAGATGCTGGCTGCGCCATGGAGTTCCCCCGCACAATTAAAGCATGGAATAGTCTTCACCCTACCATAGTTACCCAACCAGACGCAACTAAATTTAAGGTAGCTCTTTTTTCCCTAGAACCCTTTTTTGCTTAAGTCCAAGTCAAGAGTCAAGAGAATTATATTGCCGTGTGTCTCAGATAGGACAATGAAATTCTTGCTTGCTGCAGCATGACAGAATATGTAAACATAAAACAGAACAGGAGATAAAAGTTCAATGTGTTTATATACCATAGACCATAAATATACACAATAAATAAACAGATAAAGTGCAATAAGCTGTTATTGTTCAGAGTTTGGAGTTTGGTGGTGGACCCGCCAACACCTCCAGTTTAAATTCCATTTGGAATATTTTTGGAGGACCAGGAAACCAAGAAGCAAGAGTTACTCCAGGGAGTTACTCCAGCTCCAGGGAGTGATTCTGTGTTGGTTTTCAGCGGTCCCGGTGAGGCGGCGACCGGGCAGCAATGGCGGCCAGATCTCCCACAATGCAAAGGGAGGGAGAAAGTGCCCGGTGCCGACCAGTTGCCGTGGCAGTGCCCATGTGCAGGGCGGCAAATGATGTGGTGGCTGTGCGCATGTGCAAGGTGGTCGGCCGTGCCGGCGGATGATGAGCGGCCGGAGAGTGGAGCCAGGAGACGGAGAGTGACAGAGAGAGAGATAGAGAGGGGGGCCAGCTCAGAATTGAACGGCAGGTGTCCCGGGTGCTTGCCAAGCCGGGCAAAATGGCACAGTTTTTAGGTTGCCCGGCGGGACTTTAGATGGCCATTGGCACCCAGGCAACCGTTAATTTCGAGCCCTGATATACGTCTAAACCTATTAACCATATAACCATATAACAATTACAGCACGGAAACAGGCCATCTCGGCCCATATTCTATCCATATACCTATGTAAATGTTTCTTAAACATTACGATAGTCCCTGTCACAACTACCTCCTCCAGAAGCTTGTTCCATACATCCTAACAACCTGGATTAAGTCTTATGGCGACCAGCAAGTGGCGACGAGGGCACGATTGTGAGATCTGGAAGCCCCTAGTCATGAGCTGGCACATTAGGCAGTGGGTGCTAGATTCGGTCGCTGGACTCAAGACACCAACCACCATGTGTGTGAAGATGAAGACCTCTCAGATTCCTATTAACTCTTTCCCCCTTCATAGAAACAAAGAAAAATAGGTGCAGGAGTAGGCAATTTGGCCCTTCGAGCCAGCACCTATTTTTCTTTGTTGATTTTCTTTTCTTTCCTTTTCTTTATTTTGTTCTTTGGTGCAGGAGGATGAGCGATGATCTTGTAGAGGTGTATAAAATCATGAGAGGAATAGATCGGGTAGATACCCAGAATCTCTTGCACAGAGTAGGTGAATCCAGAACCAGAGGACAAAGATTTAAGGTGAGAGAGTTTGATTTAGCTCTTACGGCTAAAGGAATCAAGTGATATGGGGATAAAGCAGGACGGGGTACTGATTCTACATGATCAGCCATTGAGATGTCAACGCTCATACCGCTGGGGTGTAAACTGCCCAAGCTAAATTCCTCCAATTTGCGCTGGGCCTCACTCTGACAATGGAGGAGGCCCAGGACAGAAAGATCAGTGCGGGAATGTGAGGAGGAGGAGTTAAAGTGTTTAGCAACCGGGAGATCAGGTAGGTTTGGTCTGACTGAGCGGAGGTGTTCAGTGAAACGATTGCTGAGCCAGCGCTTGGTCTCACCGATATACAGGAGTCTACACCTGGGACAGCGGATACAGTAGATGAGGTTGGAGCAGGTGCAAGTGAACCTCTGCTTCACCTGAAAAGACTGTTGGTTTCCTTGGATGGAGTCGAGGGGGGAGGTAAAGGGACAGGTGTTGCATCTCCTGCGGTTGCAGGGGAAAGTATCTGGTGGTTTGGGGTGGGAAGGGACGAGTTGACCCAGGAGTTACGGAGGGAAAGGTCTAAGCGGAAAGGGGTGGAGATGGGAAGATGTGGCCAGTAGTGGGATCCCGTTGGAGGTGGCGAAAATGTCGGAGGATTATGTACTGTATGCGACGGCTGATAGGGTGGAAGGTGAGGACTAGGAGCTCTGTTCCTGTTACGACCTGGGGGAACGGGAGCATGGGCGGAGGTGCGGGATATCGAGGAGACCCTAGTGAGGGCCTCGTCTGTGATGGGAGAGGGGAACCCCCTTTCCCTATCGAATGAGGACATCTCCGATCTCCTCATCTAAGGCGCAGACGAGACGTAGACGGAAGAATTGTGAGCAGAGGATAATCTTGATACAGGAAGCAGGGTGGGAAGAGGTGTTGTCTAGATAGCTGTGGGAGTCAGTTGGTTTGTAATAGATGTCAATTGAGAGTCTGCCTCCTGTGCTGGGGATAGATAGATAGATTCTTGATTAGTACGTGTGTCAGAGGTTATGGGGAGAAGGCAGGAGAATGGGGTTAGGAGGGAGATAGATCAGCCATGATTGAATGGTTGAGTAGACGATGGGCCATATCATGACCTTATGAGACGATGAATCACTAAAATGTCGGCGATGGTCCAAGTGAATTTGAATGCGGGATGGAAATTAGTAATAAAATTTAATGGTCAGTGGGTTCGGCATGGTTGGAGGAGTGGGCACAGATGCAGTCGTCAATGTAGCGGAGATAGAGTTCGGATATAGGGCCACGGTACGTCTCGAACAGTGATTGATCGACGTACCCTAGAGGCTGGCATAGCTGGGGCCCATGCGAGTGCCCTTAGCTATGCCTTGGATTTGGAGGAGAGTGTTGGTACAGGAACATTGGCTGATTCTGCGGTCGAGGACGAAACGGAGGGCTTTAAGACCACCCTGGTGGGGGGTGGAGGTGTAGAGTGATTGAACATCCATAGGAAAGATGAGGGAGTGGGGGGCTGGAAAACGGAAGTCATTGAAGAGACGAAGGGACGTGTGAGGTGTCTTGGACATAGGTAAGGAGGGATTAATAGACAATAGACAATAGGTGCAGGAGTAGGCCATTCGAGACAGCACGGCCATTCAATGTGATCATGGCTGATCATCCCCAATCAGTACCCCGTTCCTGCCTTCTCCACATATCCCCTGACTCCGCTATCTTTAAGAGCCCTATCTAGCTCTCTCTTGAAAATATCCAGAGAATCGAATTCCACCGCCCTCTGAGGCAGAGAATTCCACACTCACAACTCTCTGAAAAAAAGTAGTTCCTCATCTCCGTTCTAAATGGCTTACCCCTTATTCTTAAACTGTGGCCCCTGGTTCTGGACTCCCCCAACATCGGGAACATGTTTCCTGCCTCTAACGTGTTGAAACCCTTAATAATCTTAGATGTTTCAATAAGATTGGACCGGGGGGGATAGGATAGAGTCGAGGTATGTGGAAATTAATTCAGTGGGACATGAACAAGCAGAAACAATGGGTCTGCAAGGGCATTCTGTTTGTGGAATTTGGGGAGAACATAAAACCAGGCCGTGCGGGGCTGGGGAACGATAAGGTTGGAGGCTTTTGAGGGCAGACTGCCGGAAGTGTTGAAAATATGTCGGGGGGCATCTTTGGAGAAAAGGAACAGGTGACATTTCGCATCAAAATGACCCGAAATGTCACCTGTTCCTTTTCTCTAAAGATCTCTCATTTTCTCTCAGTTCTTCAGACTGAGACTCAGGGGAGGAGGGGATACTAGAGGTATGAAAAATGACAGAAAATATCAGAGCTGGCACCGAAACAAAGTACTTTTGAACTATGGATATTAACTATACCCAACAAGACGCGATGAGCAGAATGGACTAGTCCTGTGCTGTATTGTTCTATGTACTTGCATGCGCGATAGAAGTGAAGCTGTCATTTGTTTTGGCCGATTGGGTGGATGTTCAATGGTTCCTTTATTGTCACGTGTTGCCATACATATTATCATGTGTTGCCATACATGTTACAATCCCTGGTTAAGCACATCATTCATAAAAAAACAGCCCACTGAATATATATGCAATAGTCACCATTTCACAGTCCCAACTGCAGCTGGCCATAACGTTGTCCCTCTCCTTGCCCGGTCATCTTCAACCCCATCCTGCCCCCAGGGTCCCTCCTGCAGCCAATCTCGAAGGCAGGGAATGTGACCCTCCCCCTCCCCCCCCCGATTTCCTCCACCTCCTCTCCGGTTCCCAGTCCTTGAGGAGCAGGGGCCGGGCTCGGCAGCTTCCCTCTGCTGGGTATGAACGGGTGCAATAGTGGAACAACCATTCACACATCTTACCAAAAGAGACACAAAGTGCTGGGATAACTGAGCGGGTCACACAACACCTCCGAAGAACGTGGATCGGTGACGTTTTGGGCTGGGACCTTTCTTCACACTTGTGGGGGTTGGAGGGAAGGAAGCTGAGTGCAGCGGGTATTCAAACTATTTTTCTTTTCTTAATCCCCCAGTTGCCAAGGCACCTCTGTCTATATGTGTTGCACCAAATGTTGGAAAAATGACAGATGACAGAGATGTACTACGGGACGTTTGGTTTGGGAGAATACCAACCTGCTTCACGCTGTCTCAGGATGAAATAACGGAGCGAGAGGTCGAACCTTACTATGTAAGTACGGGGAACAATGAGTGTTTATCACATCTTGATAGCACAGAGAAGTTGTGGCTGGCATGTGTTGTGTGATTTTTGAAGTATTTAATCTAGGTAGTGAATGTAAGACTGCTGCTGACTCGAAGGGCCGAATGGCCTACTCCTGCACCTGTTGTCTATTGTCTAATGTATAGATGTAGATGTGGCACACTTAAGCCTTGATTAGGCTGCCGAGTCAGCTTGAGGTATAAATGGAGTCAATAGAAGGGAGGTTGGTTTGTGTGATGGCCTGGGCTGCGTCCACAATTCACTGCAAATTGGATGGAGCTGTTCCCAAACCAAGCTGTGATGCATCCTGATAAAATGCTTTCTGTGGTGCATCGGTAGAAGTTGGTGAGAATTGTAGGGGACATGCTGGACTTCCTAACCTTCTAAGGAAGTGGAGGCGTTGGTGTGCTTGCTTGGTCGTTGCTTCAATATGGGTGAAGTTCTTGACGATGTTGACTCCTAGGAATCTGATGTTTTCATCCATCTCTACTGCCGTCAATGCAAACTGGGGCATGTGAACCGCTTCACTTCCTGAAGCCCATCACTATCTCCTTGCCGACATTGAGAGAGAGGTTGTCTCGACACCAAGACACGAGGTTCTGGAAAGGGGGAGGTGCAACGAGACGTGGGTTTCCTTGTACATCGGTCACTGAAAGTAAGCATGCAGGTACAGCATGCAGTGAAGAAAGCGAATGCCATGTTGGCCTTCATAGTGAGAAGATTTGGGTATTGGAGCAAGGAGGTCCTACTGAAGTTGTACAGAGCCCTGGTGAGACCGCATCTGGAGTATTGTGTGCAGTTTTGATCTCCTAATTTGAGGAAGGACATTCTTGCTATTGAGGGCGTGCAGCATAGGTTCACCAGGCTAATTCCTGGGATGGCGGGACTGACATATGAGAAAGAATGGGTCGACTGGGCTTGTATTCACTGGAATTTAGGATGAGAGGATATCTTATAGAAGCATATGAAAATATTATGGGATTACACAGGCTAGATATAGGAAAAATATTCCTGATGTTGGGGGAATTCATAACCAAAAATCGCAGTGGAAGAATTATAGACAATAGACAATAGGTGCAGGAGTAGGCCATTCGGCCCTTCGAGCCAGCACCACCATTAAATGTTATTATGGCGGATCATCCCCAATCAGTACCCCGTTCCCACCTTCTCCCCATATCCCGACTACGCTATTTTTAAGAGCCCTATCCAGCTCTCTCTTGAACGTATCCAGAGAACCTGCCTCCACTGCACTCTGAGGCAGAGAATTCCACAGACTCACAACTCTCTGTGGGAAAAAAAGTGTTTCTCCGATCTAAATGACTTAAACCCCTGTCTCACAGTGCGAGTCCACCCACGAGTGATCCCTGAGTTTAAAACAAATCAAACTCGCGGTAATCACGTAGAATTAACGTAGCGGGAACGTCGGAACTCGTAACGCTAACGGCAGGTACTCGGGAAACTTGTTAACTCGATGAAAGAATTTCACGAGTCAAATTTACTCTTGAAGTAAAAATGTTTAACTTTTAAACTCGTTGTAAGAACGTATATAGCCCGTGAGTTTACCGTAGTGACTCGTGAGTCTACCGTGGGCACTCTTTAACTCACCGGATAGGCAGGATCTCTGGAGAGAAGAAATGGGTGAGGGGATGACGTTTCCAAAATTCTGCTGCGTCTTTGTGTTACTCCAGCACTGTGTGTTCACTTTTTGTCAACCAGCATCTGCCCTTTCTTGTGTATGACATTATTTGTATCCGTGGCAATTGATTGTCGCTCCCTTCGGTTTCCCAGGGGGTCGGGTGGGGGGAGGGGGGAGATGCTACCTAGTGACGATCTCATTGATCCAATGAGTTATGCTCTCTTTAAAGATTAATTTCTAAATAACCTGCCAATTTCTCTTCATTCACTGTTATATCCGAGAACTGCTCCAGATGAACTCCTGGATTTGATTTTTTTTCCTCCCGGGGGTAAAAGAAAAAATAAATGCACTTAAAGCACCAGGGGTGGGGTAGAGGCGTACGACCAACGAACGGGGCGATATTATCCAGAATTAGTAAAATAAAACAAAAATTGGAATACTGAATAATGGCACAGATTTGAGCGGTGCAGGAAGGAACTGCATATGCTTGTTTAAACCGAAGATAGGCTCAAAAAGCTTGGATAGCTCAGCGGGACAGGCAGCATCTCTGGAGAAAAGGAGTGGGCGAGATTTTGGGTCGAGACCCTTCTTCAGACTGCAGTCTGCAGTCGCCTAGTCCATTTCTCCTTAAACAGAGCGTAACTCGTTGGATAAATGAGATCGTCATTAAGCAGCATCTCCCTTGTAAACCTTGTAAAGCTACGCTGTACTCCCTCAATAGCAAGAATGTCCTTCCTCAAATTAGGGGACCAAAACTGCACACAATACTCCAGGTGTGGTCTCACTAGGGCCCTGTACAACTGCAGAAGGACCTCTTTGCTCCTATATTCGATTCCTCTTGTTAAAAAGGCCAACATGCCATTCGCTTTCTTCACTACCTGCTGTACCTGCAGGTACTTACTTTCAAGGACCCCCAGATCCCGTTGTACTTCCCCTTTTCCCAACTTGACAAATACATTCACTGGATGTATTCAAGATAATAATAATAATAATAATAATAATAATATATTTTATTGTCATTGCACATAAGCGCAACGAGATTTGGTATGCAGCTTCCATCCGATGTCATAACATAAATAATTAATAATATTTAGATTTAGATACTCCGAGAACATGGTTTGTAAAAAGAACATTACAACAGTAAAATAGTCAAAACAAAGAGAGAGTTAACATAGAAACATAGAAAAATAGGTGCATGAGTAGGCCATTTGGCCCTTCGAGCCTGCAATATTCAATATGATAATGTCTAAATCTAACTCTCTCGAAAACATTCTGCGAATTGGCCGTCACTGCCTTCTGTGGCAGAGAATTCCACAGATTCACAACTCTCTGGTTGAAGAAGTTTTTCCTCATCGCAGTCCTAAATTGCCTACCCCTTATTCTTAAATAGATGTATCTCTTAGGGCTAACAGAGACAATGGATATGGGGAAAAGGGGGTACTGATTCTGGATGATCGGCTATGACCATATTGAATGCTGGCTCGTAGGGCCGAATGGCCTCCTCCTACACCTATTTTCTATGATTCCATCTATCTCTGCCTTAAAAATATCTACTGACTTGGCCTCCCCAGCCTTCTGTGGCAAATAATTCCACAGATTCACCACCCTCTGACTAAAGATATTTCTCCTCGTCTTCCTAAAAGAACATCCTTTTAATTCTGAGGCTATGCCCCCTGGCCCTAGACTCTCTCTCTAGTGGAAACATCCTCTCCACATCCACTGTATCCAGGCCTTTCACTATTCTGTATGATTCAATTAGGTCCCCCCTCATTCTTCTAAACTCCAGCGAGTACAGGCCCAGTGCCGACAAACACTCATCATATGTTAACCTACTCGTTCCTGGGACCATTCTTGTAAACCTCCTCTGAACCCTCTCCAGAGCCAGCACATCCTTCCTCAGATATGTTGCCCACAGTTGCTCACAATATTTCCAAATGTGGCCTGACCAGCGCCTTAGAACCTTGGCATTACATCCCTGTTTTTATACACAAGCCCTCTTGAAATAAATGCTAGCTTTAAGTTTGCTTGAAATATATGCGAGCATTGAGTATTTAGATATGTCCAACACTAGAGGGCGTAGCTATAAAGCGAGAGGGGGAAAGTTTTTTATACTGACAATGGATGGGATCTGGAAGTCATTGCCAGGGGTGGTGGTGGAGGCAGATACGATGGTGGTGTTTAAGAGGCTTTTAGATAGGCACATGGAAGTTCAAGGAATAGAGGGATTCCTTCCGACACATCCTTCCCATTACAGCCATTTGTGTTACAGAAGTTCACATATACAGTATTCACAAATCACTACTACTCAAAACATTTGAGATATGGAATAAAATTCACCCTCACAAATGGTGTGGTGGGAAAGGAAGTAAAATTTTTTTTTTCCTTACTCGTGTTTTCTCCTTGCATGCCCAGTTGATGTGTTTGTGCGTTATGAAAAACCGTGATATGGTCCTTTTTCTAAGAGCCTCGCTCCCCAGTAACGAGGGAGGTGTTAGCCTTTTCGGTGAGAATTGAGGACTCATTTTTTATTTAGAAGGTAGTGCCTGAGTACATTTGTGATTAGTTTAGTTTATAGAGGCACAGTGTGGAAACAGGTCCTTCGACCCACCGAGTCTATGCCGATCATAGATCAACTGTACACTAGTGTTTAAGAAAGAACTGCAGATGCTGGAAAAATCGAAGGTTGACAAAAATGCTGGAGAAACTCAGCGGGTGAGGCAGCATCTATGGAGCGAAAGAATAGGTGATGTCTCGGGTCGAGACCCTTGAAGAAAGGTCTCGAGTCGAAACGTCACCTATTCCTTCGCTCCATAAATACTGCCTCACCCGCTGAGTTTCTCCAGCATTTTTGTCTACCTGTACACTAGTTCTATGTTATCCCAGTTTCCCATCCTATACACTGGGGCAGATTACGGAAGCCAATCAACCTACTATCTTGCGCTCCCTTGGAATGTGGGAGGGAACCTGAGCATCCGGAGAAAGCCCACGCAGTTACAGGGAGAATGTACAAACTCCATACAGACAGCACTCTCTAGATATTTTTATATTAAAAGCTCTGTCCCACGGTGCAAGTTCATTCCAAGAGCTCTCTCAAGTTTAAAAAAAAATCAAACTCGTGGTAAGCATGGAGCATGAACGCAGCGGGTACGTTGGAGCTCGGGGACGTCTCTTAGCGCTAACGGCAGGTATTCGGGAAGACTCGCTAACGGCGGGTAAACACGGGAAGACTCGTGAAGATTTTTCAACATGATGAAAAGTGTCCATGAGAGCCCCGAGTACCGACGAGTGGCCATTACCGTAAATCTCCGAGTTCGAATCAGGGCAAACTCGGGAGAACTCGTGGAATGAATTTGTATCGTGGGACGGGTTTTAGGGATGAAAGTGATGTTGATGTGAATGATCAGCAATGATATTATTTATCTTAATTTAGAGATACGGCATGGAAACATGTCCTTCGGCCCGCTGAGTCCATGCTAACCATTGGTCACCCATTCACACTAGTTCCATGTTATCCCACTTTTCAGCCAGTCCCTACACAATAGGGGCAATTTATACAGAGGCCAGTTAAACTTCAAACCCGCACGTCTTTTGGAGTGGTCACGGGGAGAATGTACAGACTAGCATCTGTAGTCAGGATTGAACCCGGGTCGCTGGCGGTGTGAGGCAGCAACTCTACCGCTGCACCACTGTGCCGACCCACAAACCTAAGGTGTTGCTCCCTCTAGTGTTGGGGTACAGTTGCTGCAGTTTGTATCACTTACAAATTACGCTGCTAGTTCTTAGAACATGGAATCCAGAAGAGTACAGCACAGGAACAGACCCTTCTGCCCACAATGTCCTTGCCAACCACCATGTCATAGAAACATAGAAATTAGATGCAGGAGTAGGCCATTCGGCCCTTCGAGCCTGCACCGCCATTCAATATGATCATGGCTGATCATCCAACTCAGTATCCCGTACCTGCCTTCTCTCCATACCCTCTGATCCCCTTAGCCACAAGGGCCACATCTAACTCCCTCTTAAATATAGCCAATGAACTGGCCTCGACTACCCTCTGCGGCAGAGAGTTCCAGAGATTCACCACTCTCTGTGTGAAAAAAGTTCTTCTCATCTCGGTTTTAAAGGATTTCCCCCTTATCCTTAAGCTGTGACTCCTTGTCCTGGAGTTCCCCAACATCGGGAGCAATCTTCCTGCATCTAGCCTGTCCAACCCCTTAAGAATTTTGTAAGTTTCTATAAGATCCCCTCTCAATCTTCTAAATTCTAGA
Organism: Leucoraja erinaceus; assembly: GCF_028641065.1. NCBI lineage: Eukaryota > Metazoa > Chordata > Chondrichthyes > Rajiformes > Rajidae > Leucoraja > Leucoraja erinaceus. Next base: position 6,832 of record NW_026576192.1, on the reverse strand, counting down.
GAGTATAAACCAAGTCTATCCAGTCTTTCTTCATAAGACAGTCCTGACATCCCAGGAATCAGTCTGGTGAACCGTCTCTGCACTCCCTCTATGGCAATAATGTCCTTCCTCAGATTTGGAGACCAAAACTGTACGCAATACTCCAGGTGTGGTCTCACCAAGACCCTGTATAACTGCAGTAGAACCTTCCTGCTCCTATACTCAAATCCTTTTGCTATGAAAGCTAACATACCATTCGCTTTCTTCACTGCCTGCTGCACCTGCATGCCTACTTTCAATGACTGGTGTACCATGACACCCAGGTCTCGCTGCATCTCCCCTTTTCCTAGTCGGCCACCATTTAGATAATAGTCTGCTTTCCTTTTTTTGCCACCAAAATGGATTACCTCACATTTATCCACATTATACTGCATCTGCCAAACATTTGCCCACTCACCCAGCCTATCCAAGTCACCTTGCAGTCTCCTAGCATCCTCCTCACAGCTAACACTGCCCCCCAGCTTAGTGTCATCCGCAAACTTGGAGATATTGCCTTCAATTCCCTCATCCAGATCATTAATATATATTGTAAGTAGCTGGGGTCCCAGTACTGAGCCTTGCGGTACCCCACTGTCAACCATGATACCAATTTATAAGGCTTTGGTGAGAGCCCCTCTTGACTTTGAGCTCATTTAGTTTTCTTATATCAAGAATTATATAAATACATTAAAGCAGTTCAGAGAAGCATAACAAGGTTATCTTGGGGTAAGATTGGACCGACTAGATTTGCATTTGCACACTAAACTAATCTCAGTCTACACATGATCCACATTCCGCGTTAAAAATGTCCTTGTCCAAAAGTAAAACACTATATCGCTAGAGTGCCTCAAAGGGTCAGGCTGCATCTCTGGAGGGAATGAACCTCCACCTTTTCAAGTCGGGATCTATCCAAAAGCCTTTTAAATGCCACTATCATATCTACCTTCACCACCAGCCCTGGCAGTGCACTCCAGGCACCTGTTCCCCGAAGAAGGGTCTGATGAGTCTAAAGGGTCTTGACACGAAACGTCACCTATTCCTTCTCTCCAGAGATGCTGCCTGCCCCTCTAGGTTACTCCAGCATTATGTGACTATATTGGGTAGTATCATAGGCAGTTAAGACGCTTACCAAAAATTGAGGTAGGATCTTGATCAGTTGGGCAAGTGGGCTGAGGAATGGCAAATGGAGTTTAATTCACAGAAGTGTGGTGTTGGTTTTAGGGACGTCAAACCGGGCACTGGAGAGTGTTGCAGAGCAAAGGGGTCTCGGGGTGTAAATAGTGTTCAGCTTTGGTCCCCCTGATATAGGAAGGAGGCCATGTAGCTGAAAGAGTGTGGAGAAGAGTTATGAGGATGTTGCTGGGACTTGAGGGCCTACGATAAAGGGAGAGGTTGGGCAGGCTAGGATGTTATTCTTGGAGCGCAGGAGACTGAGGGGGTGATCTTATAGAGCTGTACAGATCCATGAGGGGAGTAGACAGAGTGAATGGACAGTCAAAAGCGAGAGAGCAGAGGTTGAAAAGGAGATTTAATCAGAACTTGAGCGGCAACTTTTTCACTCAGTATATGGTGGGTATATGGAATGAGCTGCTCATTCCATATACAGGGAGGAGGTCCAGCACTTAGCAGCATGGTGCGCTGACAACAACCTGGCCCTTAACTCCAAGAAGACCAAGGAGCTCATTGTAGACTTCAGGAAGTCCAGAGGCGGCACGCACACCCCCATCCACATTAACGGGACGGAGGTGGAACGTGTTTCTAGCTTCAGGTTCCTGGGAGTCAACATCTCCGATGACCTCTCTTGGACCCACAATACCTCTACTCTGATCAAGAAGGCTCATCAGCGTCTCTTCTTCCTGAGGAGACTGAAGAAGGTCCATCTGTCTCCTCAGATCCTGGTGAACTTCTACCGCTGCACCATCGAGAGCATCCTTACCAACTGCATCACAGTATGGTATGGCAACTGCTCTGTCTCCGACCGGAAGGCATTGCAGAGGGTGGTGAAAATTGCCCAACGCATCACCGGTTCCACGCTCCCCTCCATTGAGTCTGTCCAAAGCAAGCGCTGTCTGCAGAGGGCGCTCAGCATCGCCAAGGACTGCTCTCACCCCAACCATGGACTGTTTACCCTCCTACCATCCGGGAGGCGCTACAGGTCTCTCCGTTGCCGAACCAGCAGGTCCAGGAACAGCTTCTTTCCGGCGGCTGTCACTCTACTCAACAACGTACCTCGGTGACTGCCAATCACCCCGGACACTTATTATTTTTTTTTTTTATTCAAATCGTTTGCTATGTCGCTCTTCAAGGGAGATGCTAAATGCATTCCGTTGTCTCTGTACTGTACACTGACAATGACAATTAAAATTGAATCTGAATCTGAATCTCAAGGAAGCAGTTGAGGCAAGTCCAATAACAACATTTAAAAGGCATTAGGCAGGTACATGTATAGGAAATACAAGATTATTCAGGGATTGGACACTCTAGAGGCAGAAACCATGTTCCCGATGTTGGGGGAGTCCAGAACCAGGGGCCACGGTTTCAGAATAAGGGGTAAGCCATTTAGAACGGAGATGAGGTAAAAAAAATGCACCCAGAGGGTTGTGAATCTGAGGAATTCTCTGCCTCAGAAGGCAGTGGAGGCCAATTATCTTGATGCTTTCAACAGGGAGTTAGATAAAGGGATATAGGGAGAAGGCAGGAACAGGGCACTGATTGGGGATGATCAGACATGATCACAGTGAATGGCGGCGCTGGCTTGAAGGGCCGAATGGCCTACCCCTGCACCTATTGTCTATCGTCTGTTGTTTAGAGGTACAGTATATCGCCCAAACACAGACAAATGGAACTAACTTAGATGAGGCAGTCGTGGTCAGCCCAGAGAGTACCTTTTCATGAAGTGAAGAAGCTGTATCTGAGTCTGCTGGTGCGCGCTTTCAAGCTTATATACCTTCTGCCGGATGGGAGCGGGGAGAAGAAGGAATGAGCACAAGTCTTTGATTTTGTACCTGCTTTTCCAAGGCATCGTGGTGTATCTGGAGAGAACGGGGGGGGGGGGGGGGGGGGGGGGGGGGGGGGAGGGGGGGGGGGGAGATGAGTTGGTCCAAAGGGTCTGTTTTCATGCTGCGTGACTATCACTCTGATGTATGACTAAGAGACACACACACACACTCACACTCACACACACACACACACTCACACTCACACTCACACTCACACTCACACACACACACACACACACACACACACACACACACACACACACACACTCACACACACACACTCGCACACACACACACACACACACACACACACACACACACACACACACACACACACACTCACACACAACCTTTTCATTTGAGAGCACTTATTTTTAAACTGTGCTTGAATATCTGTGTTTCATATATTTGCAAAATAATTTTCGATTTAAGCTGAGTTTAACAATTGATTTATTTTAAACTTTAGTCTAACTTTGTACTTTGATTTTGAAGGTTGATTTTTGTCAATAATGTATGTGGTAGCAATTTGACAGGAATTACTGTTGAGACACAAAATAAGAGCTATAACACCAGGATAAGGGCCCAACCAAGAAAATCAAGCCCGATGCTCAAGTAGTATCAAAACTACCTATTGACACTTATGCTAAGTTTACTTTAGAGATACAGCACGGAAACAGGCCCTTCGGCCCACCAAGTCCGTGCCGACCGTTAAGGGCCCGTCCCAATTTCACGACCTAATTCACGACCTCTGTCGAGTTTGCCCTCGACTCAAACTCGCAGCATGGTCGTAGGAGGTCGTAGGTAGGTTGTAGCAGGCCGTGATGCTAGTCGTAGGTACTCGTGGCATCAAGTAGGTCGGGGCGTTTTTTCTCGCCTGATGAAAAATGTTCACGAGTAAAAAAGGTTGTGAATTAGGTGGTGAAAGTGGGACAGGCCCTTTACACTTTTTCACACAAAGGGTGGTGGGTGTATGGAACAAGCTGACAGAGGAGGTAGTTGAGGCTGAGATTATCCCATTGTTTAAGAAACAGTTAGACAGGTACATGGATAGGACAGGTTTGGAGGGATGTGGACCAAGTGCAGGCAGGTGGGACTAGTGCAGCTGGGACATTGTTGGCCCGTGTGGGTGAGTTGGGCCGAAGGGCCTGTTTCCACACTGTATCACTCTATGACTCTATGACTAGCACACACTACAAACACTCGGGACAATTTTACAATTTTTACCAAACCCAATTAACTTACAAACCTGTACGTCTTTAGAATTTGGGAGGAATCCAGAACACCCAGGGAAAACCCATGCGGTCACAGGGAGAAAGTACAAACTGTGCGCCGATAGCACCTGTAGTCGGGATCGAACCCTGAAATCTGGCGCTGTAAGGCAGCAACTCTACCATTGTGCCATCCATCTGAACATAAACTAACTTCATATTCAGTAATAAGCTATCTACACATTAACAAACTTACAAACTAAATGTCTAACCAAAAAACCCTATCCTAATGCCACATCAGAATCTAAAATGCCTTTTACACTGTTAAACTATGGGACAACAAAACTAGGCGTGTAGATGTCATTTATTCACTTCACTGACTCCCAAGACATTTACCAGCTAGTCATTGTTTTAAGTAAACTAGCGTTCCTTTTGAAGCAGTAACATTTGTAACTTTGAAACTTATTTCCAGCTGCTTCTACCAAGGGTCAGCTACCTAATGCTCGTCACGGACAAAGTTAAAAAACACTTCCAGAAAGTTATGAGACAAGAGGATGTGGGAGAGATGTGGTTTGAATATGAAGGTGCACCTCTGAAGTGGTAAGTTTCCAATCAATGTTGTGCAGAACTGCTCAATCCACTGCTAAAATACACATCATAATTCTGCTGAAAGCATACTTTGTTAATATCAATTCAATATCTTTTTTATTTTTCTTATTTTTTTATTTTATTTTTTATTTTTTTAAATAGGTGCAGGAGTAGGCCATTCGGCCCTTCGAGCCTGCACCGCCATTCAATATGATCATGGCTGATCATCCAACTCAGTATCCTGTACCTGTCTTCTCTCCATACCCCCTGATCCCTTTAGCCACACAAGGGCCACATCTAACTCCCTCGTAAATATAGCCAATGAACTGGCCTCTGGTGCTTGCTCAGAGCACGAGTACCTTTGCACCGATTTAGTAGTGAAATAAATAGACAATAGACTATAGGTGCAGGAGTAGGCTATTCGGCCCTTTGAGCCAGCAACGCCATTCAATGTGATCATGGCTGATCATCCGCAATCAGTACCTCGTTCCTGCCTTCTTCCCATACCCCCTGACTCCGCTATCTTTAAGAGCTCTATCTAACTCTATCTTGAAAGCATCCAGAGAACCGGCCTCCACTGCCTTCTGAGGCAGAGAATTCCACAGACTCACAACTCTCTGCGTGAAAAAGTTCTTCCTCATTTCCGTTCTAAATGGCTTACCCCTTATTCTTAGACTGTGGCCCCTGGTTCTGGACTCCCCCCCCCACATCAGGAACATGTTTCCTGCCTCTTGCGTGTCTAAACCCTGAATAATCCTATATGTTTCAGTAAGATATCCTCTCATCCTTCTAAATTCCAGAGTATACAAGCCCAGCCGCTCCATTCTATCAACATATGACAGTCCCGGGAATTAACCTGTTGAACCTAGGCTACACTCCCTCAATAGCAAAAATGCCCATCCTCAAATTTGGAGACCTAAACTGCACACAATACTCCAGGTGTGGTCTCAATAGGGCCCTGCACAACTGCAGAAGGACCTTTTTGCTCCTTAGGTCTGAAGAAGGGTTTCGGCCCGAAACGTTGCCTATTTCCTTCGCTCCATAGATGCTGCTGCACCCGCTGAGTTTCTCCAGCACTTTTGTCTACCTTCAATTTTCCAGCATCTGCAGTTCCTTCTTAAACTCTTTGCTCCTATACTGAACTCCTCTTGTTATGAAGGCCAACATGCCATTTGCTTTCTTCACTGCCGGCTGTACAAGTTTTTCGAAAGTGCTGGAAACATTTTTCACACAGAGAGTGGTGAATCTCTGGAATTCTCTGCCACAGAAGGTAGTTGAGGCCAGTTCATTGGCTATATTTAAGAGGGAGTTAGATGTGGCCCTTGTGGCTAAAGGGATCATGCGGCTCTTGTGGCTAAAGGGATCAGGGGGGTATGGAGAGAAGGCAGGTACAGGATACTGAGTTGGATGATCAGCCATGATCATATTGAATGGCGGTGCAGGCTCGAAGGGCCGAATGGCCTACTCCTGCACCTGTTTTCAATGTTTCTATGTTACCTGCATGGGTACTTTCCCACTCCCTGACTCTCAGTCTGATGAAGGCTTTCGACACAAAACGTCACCTATTCCTTTTCTCCACAGAGGCTGCCTGACCCACTGAGTTACTCCAGCATTTTGTGTCTTTCAACATTTAAAAGGCACTGGGCCAGGTACATGGATAGGAAAGGTTTAGAGGGATATGGGCCCAAGGCAGGCAAATGAGACTATTGAATATTGGCTAGCGTGAATGAATTGGGTTGTAGGGCCTGTTTCTGTGCTGTGTGACTGAGATTGGCTTGGAGCAAATTATAGTTGGTCTTGGAGTACCAGGATGAGCCACATTAGGGATGGTTTCATCTTATAATTGCTAACTAGGAAGTGAATTTGTGCGATTGTTGGGACAATACTGGTCTTCTTTCTGGGGTGTTCCACCAATCTATTGATTCACCTGCAGACAAAATATGACCTTGCCTTCCATGTGCATTGTTTTATATATTCTCCATGCAGTGATGGTTTAACCAGTAGATGGTGCTAAAACAC